>NW_026883913.1:0-54271 GCF_032173495.1 Musca vetustissima
AGGAAGATTTTCTACCTTGGGAGAACCCAAAATATTACAGGAAAAACTATTGAAATACTTGCCGAAAAACTCCAAAAATTCGAATATTGGGAGTACCGTTATATAGGGCTACCTTAAAAAGGGCAGATATATTACATTTTCAATACCAAGAATCCTAAAAGTTGTAGTAATGCATGTTCAAAATTTCAAAGCTCTTACTTCAATATTGTGAGATCTATCTTTACTAATACAGACGTACATGGCTAAATCGGCACAGAATTTTACTCTGATTAAAAATTCCGGCCCTTGTAGAAGAAATCTAGAATTTTTCTCAACAAAGTTTTGGCAATACTGGTTCCGATGCATCTTTTGAATACACGCAAAGTCGGTCCCTTCCGACTTAACTTCTTTCCTTACTGATTTTTAATAAAGCCATGTTTTGGGGGTATCTTAAAATATATGTTTAATGGAGGTGCGTTAAAAAAATACTTTTTAAAAAATCGACGAAAATGCGGCCGAACCTTCGAAATACATATACATATCAGCGCTTTCAATTGGGACTTTGCCAAAACATGCAATTATATACGCAATATTCTGCCAGGATATATTTTTATACCCTACACAACTATGTTGTCAGGGTATTATAGATTTGTGTAGCCCCAAAAGTTTGTAACGCCGCGAAATATTGGTCCTAGACCTACCTTTACGTATACCGATCGTCACATCTCGACTAGCTGAGTCGATCTAGACATGTGTGTCCGTCCGTCCGTCTGTCCATTATAATTTGTAAACACGATACAGGCCACAGTTATATACCAATCTTCACGAAATTTTGCATGTAGGATGGGTTCTGGCCAATGAAGGCCCCTATTGTTTTTGGGAAAGATCGGTGTTTTTGGGAAATGTCGGTGCTTCTGGTCGCTCCACAAGCCGCAATTATGGCCCAAAAACCGCGAATTTTTGCATGGAAAAGGGGATCGGGCCATAGAATAAGCATGCTAGTTTTGATAAAGATAGGTCAATATTTAGCAGGTCAAATGGACCCTGACTTTTGTGTGAAAAATGACAAAATTTGTATTCTATAGCGTATATATTTACCCCTGAATAGCAAAGACCCGAGAAGTTGATAGCATATCCAAGAGGAGCGGTTGACCTTTAAATTGATACTAATTATATGGTCGTATGTACTCAGATGTGGGAGTTACACTTAAATATTTACAGGTGCTTACGTACTGAGACATTACTACACTAGAGAGCGGAAATATAGCTTTGAAATGGTCAATGAGGATCCAGGTATGGTCAGAGATGTCGGCTATAATTTTTGGTGATGACCAGATATAAAAATTTTGGTATAAATGGGCCGATCTATAGGCCACAATTATAATCCGAACATCACAACACAATCCACGGTGAAGGGAATCTGGACAAGTAATTAGAAAGGTGTACTCAATATTGGGAATATTCGGAAAATATGCCAGTGTAAGGAAGAGGTGCTGTCGATCTTTAATCGGGCAACTATCACGAAACATTGCCCACGCTCAGAATAAACGTCGGCATAAAGCTAGTATCCCGCGGTAGTTGTGTAGGGTATCGTACGGTCGGCCCGTCCGACTATACTGCTCCGCTCACTGGTTTATTCTAAAAATGTTATGTGAGGTTATTCTATTTTCCAGAGATTTAGGACTGGTCTTTATGCGGACGTCAACTGGCGTTAGGACATAATGTCAAGGAGAAAACCTTCAAAGGAACCTCTATATTAGTGAATGTTTTTCTCAGCCCCTTTAAATATTTTTCTACTATAATCAACAATATTACTCTATTCAAATACCCCACCATCATTACTTCCCACAATTCCCCACCACCCTCCCATTACTTTACCACAAAAATACAAATCAGTTACTTTGACTACAATCGTACCATGAATGCCAAAATTACTTTTGTATTCCAAAACCACAAATGAATTATTTATTAATTCCATTTAAAATTCGTAAATTTCAATTTATCTGATAATTAAATTAAACTTGAAAAGTAAATTCGAAAAAGTTAACAACGACAACTACAACAACCACTGAAACATACAAGTGCATGGCAAGGAATTGTGTTGTTGTCGACCACTTCTACAGATACAATGTAAAAGGACAAAAAGCAATAGAAGAAGCAGAAGAAAAACAGCAACAGCAACAAAAAACTGAAGTCAATTTGACCAAACAACTAAAGTCAAGTAGTCCGGACAGTAGTAGTAGTACGGGTGCGGGTTGCGGAGTAGTGGTACAACGACATGAAAACTATGTCCTATGTGTTGTGTGTTTGTGGTCGTGTTTACGGTACGTTAAGGACATATTGCAAAAGGGACACAAGGGAAGAGAGTTGTCGGAGAGAGAGACAAAAATGTAACAAAAATAGCCTCAAAAACGAACCACCGAAATGTGGTTAAAACGTTACAAAGTCAAAACACAATTTAGTGGTTTTTCCTAACCAACCACAATGACAAATAATACAATAACACTACATATAAACAATTGGAATACAGGCAACAACAACAACGATATGGAGAACAATAGCAACAAGGGAAATAGCCGGAAACAATGCCACACTATCATCAACGAAATATATTTTTCATATTCTATATCATCATCTTACAGAACCTATCTACCTCTAGCAACATTTCATTTACCATAAATTTATAAAATGTTCGTTCTTCGTGTTGAGGTGAATGGCTAAAGGATAAAAAAGAGTAAAGGAAAAAAGTGAAAAAGGTGTTAAGTTTGGTGGAGCCGAACTTTGATTGCCCTATACCACTGTAGTCCCCAAAACAACTTTTTAATAAATCCACGCCTTGATGGTAGTCCTCAAAACTACTTTTTAATAAATCCACGCCTTGATGGTAGTCCTCAAAACTACTTTTTAATAAATCCACGCCTTGATGGTAGTCCTCAAAACTACTTTTTAATAAATCCACGCCTTGATGGTAGTCCTCAAAACTACTTTTTAATAAATCCACGCCTTGATGGTAGTCCTCAAAACTACTTTTTAATAAATCCACGCCTTGATGGTAGTCCTCAAAACTACTTTTTAATAAATCCACGCCTTGACAAAACTACTTTTTAATAAATCCACGCCTTGATGGTAGTCCTCAAAACTACTTTTTAATAAATCCACGCCTTGATGGTAGTCCTCAAAACTACTTTTTAATAAATCCACGCCTTGATGGTAGTCCTCAAAACTACTTTTTAATAAATCCACGCCTTGATGGTAGTCCTCAAAACTACTTTTTAATAAATCCACGCCTTGATGGTAGTCCTCAAAACTACTTTTTAATAAATCCACGCCTTGATGGTAGTCCTCAAAACTACTTTTTAATAAATCCACGCCTTGATGGTAGTCCTCAAAACTACTTTTTAATAAATCCACGCCTTGATGGTAGTCCTCAAAACTACTTTTTAATAAATCCACGCCTTGATGGTAGTCCTCAAAACTACTTTTTAATAAATCCACGCCTTGATGGTAGTCCTCAAAACTACTTTTTAATAAATCCACGCCTTGATGGTAGTCCTCAAAACTACTTTTTAATAAATCCACGCCTTGATGGTAGTCCTCAAAACTACTTTTTAATAAATCCACGCCTTGATGGTAGTCCTCAAAACTACTTTTTAATAAATCCACGCCTTGATGGTAGTCCTCAAAACTACTTTTTAATAAATCCACGCCTTGATGGTAGTCCTCAAAACTACTTTTTAATAAATCCACGCCTTGATGGTAGTCCTCAAAACTACTTTTTAATAAATCCACGCCTTGATGGTAGTCCTCAAAACTACTTTTTAATAAATCCACGCCTTGATGGTAGTCCTCAAAACTACTTTTTAATAAATCCACGCCTTGATGGTAGTCCTCAAAACTACTTTTTAATAAATCCACGCCTTGATGGTAGTCCTCAAAACTACTTTTTAATAAATCCACGCCTTGATGGTAGTCCTCAAAACTACTTTTTAATAAATCCACGCCTTGATGGTAGTCCTCAAAACTACTTTTTAATAAATCCACGCCTTGATGGTAGTCCTCAAAACTACTTTTTAATAAATCCACGCCTTGATGGTAGTCCTCAAAACTACTTTTTAATAAATCCACGCCTTGATGGTAGTCCTCAAAAGTACTTTTTAATAAATCCACGCCTTGATGGTAGTCCTCAAAACTACTTTTTAATAAATCCACGCCTTGATGGTAGTCCTCAAAACTACTTTTTAAAAATCCACGCCTTGATGGTAGTCCTCAAAACTACTTTTTAATAAATCCACGCCTTGATGGTAGTCCTCAAAACTACTTTTTAATAAATCCACGCCTTGATGGTAGTCCTCAAAACTACTTTTTAATAAATCCACGCCTTGATGGTAGTCCTCAAAACTACTTTTTAATAAATCCACGCCTTGATGGTAGTCCTCAAAACTACTTTTTAATAAATCCACGCCTTGATGGTAGTCCTCAAAACTACTTTTTAATAAATCCACGCCTTGATGGTAGTCCTCAAAACTACTTTTTAATAAATCCACGCCTTGATGGTAGTCCTCAAAACTACTTTTTAATAAATCCACGCCTTGATGGTAGTCCTCAAAACTACTTTTTAATAAATCCACGCCTTGATGGTAGTCCTCAAAACTACTTTTTAATAAATCCACGCCTTGATGGTAGTCCTCAAAACTACTTTTTAATAAATCCACGCCTTGATGGTAGTCCTCAAAACTACTTTTTAATAAATCCACGCCTTGATGGTAGTCCTCAAAACTACTTTTTAATAAATCCACGCCTTGATGGTAGTCCTCAAAACTACTTTTTAATAAATCCACGCCTTGATGGTAGTCCTCAAAACTACTTTTTAATAAATCCACGCCTTGATGGTAGTCCTCAAAACTACTTTTTAATAAATCCACGCCTTGATGGTAGTCCTCAAAACTACTTTTTAATAAATCCACGCCTTGATGGTAGTCCTCAAAACTACTTTTTAATAAATCCACGCCTTGATGGTAGTCCTCAAAACTACTTTTTAATAAATCCACGCCTTGATGGTAGTCCTCAAAACTACTTTTTAATAAATCCACGCCTTGATGGTAGTCCTCAAAACTACTTTTTAATAAATCCACGCCTTGATGGTAGTCCTCAAAACTACTTTTTAATAAATCCACGCCTTGATGGTAGTCCTCAAAACTACTTTTTAATAAATCCACGCCTTGATGGTAGTCCTCAAAACTACTTTTTAATAAATCCACGCCTTGATGGTAGTCCTCAAAACTACTTTTTAATAAATCCACGCCTTGATGGTAGTCCTCAAAACTACTTTTTAATAAATCCACGCCTTGATGGTAGTCCTCAAAACTACTTTTTAATAAATCCACGCCTTGATGGCAGTCCTCAAAACTACTTTTTAATAAATCCACGCCTTGATGGTAGTCCTCAAAACTACTTTTTAATAAATCCACGCCCTGATGGTAGTCCTAAAAAATATTTTTAATAACTCAACGCCTTGAGGATACTTGAACATATTTTTTAAATAAATCCACTGTCCACCCAATCCTTCGTACAATCTTGCCTCGATGAATTCAAACATTTATTAGAACTCATTTATATATTTTTGTGTCTCCTTTATTTCTCACAACCACCACTTGATGGTCAAAATTGAATTTCCGGTGGTTGTGAAGAAGACTGTGGTAAGACTAGGTATTGGAAATAAATTACAACCTTTAAATTAAAAAGAAAATATTGCTATATTAGTTATATAACTGTCATAAAATCATATTTAAAGGAAAACCGAAAAAAACGAGAAGAAGAAGACGACGAAGAGGAAACTATATCCACAAATCACCGTCAACCGCACTTGCGGCATTCTAGGACGTGGTAAAAGGTAATTACACTCATATTCGGGTTAACATGAAAAATTGATTGAAGAAAAAAAAACAGAAAATTATTACAAAAGAAATAGGAAAAGGATTTGGAGGGATAAAAGCCGAACATGGAATGTGCTACCACACTGTGGTACAGGGTAGACCCGTGGTTCTTTTTGAGAATAAGCGCAGAATCACTTTCTGAGTCGATTTATGCATGTTCGTCCGTCCGTCTGTCCATGTTAAATTGTAAACAAAGTACAGGTCGCATTTATTATCCGAATTGGATGAAATTTGCCACAGCTCATTTGTTTAGCCCAAAGACGACCCCTATTCAGATTTAGATATAGCTCCCATATATATTATCGTCCGATTTAAGGTAAATGGTGCACCAAAGACCCTATACATCTTTCGATTTGCACGAAATTTTGGCACAGCGTACCAAATTAAGTATAGAATGATGTGTGCAAAGTTTCGTGAAAATCGGTTCAGATATAGGTTCAGATTAGATATAGCACCCATATATATCTTTGTCCGATTTAAGGTAAATTGTAATAAGTTTTCGGTCCACTTCATCCCAATACTATTATTTGATCATCACGAAAATTATAAGCGTTACCCTTGACCATACCTGGATCCTCATGGAAATTTTCAAAGCGATCAGAGCTATATTTCCGCCTTCTAGTGTGGAAATGGGTTACTAAATAATATCTCAGTACGTAAGCACCTGTAAATATTTAAGTGTAACTCCCACATCTGAGCACATACGACCATATAAATTTTATCAATTTAAAGGGCAACCACTCCTCTTGGGTATGTTATCAACTTCTCGGGTCTTTGTTCTTCAGGGGTAAATATATACGATATAGAATACAAATTTTGTCATTTTCCACACAAAAGTCAGGGTCGATTTGACCCGCTAAATATTGACCGATCTTTATCAAAACATGCATGCTTATTCTCTGGTCCGATCCTCTTCTCCATGCAAAAATTCGCAGTGTTTGGGCCATAATTGCGGCCTCTGGAGCGACCAGAAAAACCGACAAAAATAAAGTTTTTGGTCCATTTCATCCCCTAAATATTAACCGATCTTTTCCAAAAACAATAGGGGTCTTCATTGGCCAGAACCCATCCTACATGCAAAATTTCGTGAAGATTGGTCCATAACTGTGGCCTGTATCGTGTTTACAAATTATAATGGACAGACGGACGGACGGACACACATGTCTAGATCGACTCAGCTAGTCGAGGTATGACGATCGGTATACTTAAAGGTGGGTGTAGGACCAATATTTCGCTGCGTTACAAACTTTTGGGGCTGCATAAAGCTATAATACCCTGACAACATAGTTGTGTAGGGTATAATGATGTTGCTAAGCTTCGTGAAAAGATCCATAGCTAGGCCGATTGACACAACGTACTGATGTAATATAAATAAGTCTCTGGCAAGTTTCCCTGAAATCGTTTCAGATATAGATATATAACAAAACCGCGTCGTCTGTTAGGAAACATATGTTGAATATACCCTGTCCGACATTACTACTTTTCTTAGTGGTTTAAATATTTTTTATGGCCAATACAAGGCGTGGATTTTTTAAGAATATTTTTTCAAGGCCTTATAGAGGGCGTGGATTTTTTAAAGATTTTTTTTAAGGGCTTAAACAAGGCGTGGATTTTTTAAAGAATATTTTTTCAAGGCCTTGAACAAGGCGTGGATTTTTTAAAGAATATTTTTTCAAGGCCTTGAACAAGGCGTGGATTTTTTAAAGAATATTTTTTCAAGGCCTTGAACAAGGCGTGGATTTTTTAAAGAATATTTTTTCAAGGCCTTGAACAAGGCGTGGATTTTTTAAAGAATATTTTTTCAAGGCCTTGAACAAGGCGTGGATTTTTTAAAGAATATTTTTTCAAGGCCTTGAACAAGGCGTGGATTTTTTAAAGAATATTTTTTCAAGCCTTGAACAAGGCGTGGATTTTTTAAAGAATATTTTTTCAAGGCCTTGAACAAGGCGTGGATTTTTTAAAGAATATTTTTTCAAGGCCTTGAACAAGGCGTGGATTTTTTAAAGAATATTTTTTCAAGGCCTTGAACAAGGCGTGGATTTTTTAAAGAATATTTTTTCAAGGCCTTGAACAAGGCGTGGATTTTTTAAAGAATATTTTTTCAAGGCCTTGAACAAGGCGTGGATTTTTTAAAGAATATTTTTTCAAGGCCTTGAACAAGGCGTGGATTTTTTAAAGAATATTTTTTCAAGGCCTTGAACAAGGCGTGGATTTTTTAAAGAATATTTTTTCAAGGCCTTGAACAAGGCGTGGATTTTTTAAAGAATATTTTTTCAAGGCCTTGAACAAGGCGTGGATTTTTTAAAGAATATTTTTTCAAGGCCTTGAACAAGGCGTGGATTTTTTAAAGAATATTTTTTCAAGAATATTTTTTCAAGGCCTTGAACAAGGCGTGGATTTTTTAAAGAATATTTTTTCAAGGCCTTGAACAAGGCGTGGATTTTTTAAAGAATATTTTTTCAAGGCCTTGAACAAGGCGTGGATTTTTTAAAGAATATTTTTTCAAGGCCTTGAACAAGGCGTGGATTTTTTAAAGAATATTTTTTCAAGGCCTTGAACAAGGCGTGGATTTTTTAAAGAATATTTTTTCAAGGCCTTGAACAAGGCGTGGATTTTTTAAAGAATATTTTTTCAAGGCCTTGAACAAGGCGTGGATTTTTTAAAGAATATTTTTTCAAGGCCTTGAACAAGGCGTGGATTTTTTAAAGAATATTTTTTCAAGGCCTTGAACAAGGCGTGGATTTTTTAAAGAATATTTTTTCAAGGCCTTGAACAAGGCGTGGATTTTTTAAAGAATATTTTTTCAAGGCCTTGAACAAGGCGTGGATTTTTTAAAGAATATTTTTTCAAGGCCTTGAACAAGGCGTGGATTTTTTAAAGAATATTTTTTCAAGGCCTTGAACAAGGCGTGGATTTTTTAAAGAATATTTTTTCAAGGCCTTGAACAAGGCGTGGATTTTTTAAAGAATATTTTTTCAAGGCCTTGAACAAGGCGTGGATTTTTTAAAGAATATTTTTTCAAGGCCTTGAACAAGGCGTGGATTTTTTAAAGAATATTTTTTTAAAGGCCTTGAACAAGGCGTGGATTTTTTAAAGAATATTTTTTCAAGGCCTTGAACAAGGCGTGGATTTTTTAAAGAATATTTTTTCAAGGCCTTGAACAAGGCGTGGATTTTTTAAAGAATATTTTTTCAAGGCCTTGAACAAGGCGTGGATTTTTTAAAGAATATTTTTTCAAGGCCTTGAACAAGGCGTGGATTTTTTAAAGAATATTTTTTCAAGGCCTTGAACAAGGCGTGGATTTTTTAAAGAATATTTTTTCAAGGCCTTGAACAAGGCGTGGATTTTTTAAAGAATATTTTTTCAAGGCCTTGAACAAGGCGTGGATTTTTTAAAGAATATTTTTTCAAGGCCTTGAACAAGGCGTGGATTTTTTAAAGAATAGTTTTTCAAGGCCTTGAACAAGGCGTGGATTTTTTAAAGAATAGTTTTTCAAGGCCTTGAACAAGGCGTGGATTTTTTAAAGAATATTTTTTCAAGGCCTTGAACAAGGCGTGGATTTTTTAAAGAATATTTTTTCAAGGCCTTGAACAAGGCGTGGATTTTTTAAAGAATATTTTTTCAAGGCCTTGAACAAGGCGTGGATTTTTTAAAGAATATTTTTTCAAGGCCTTGAACAAGGCGTGGATTTTTTAAAGAATATTTTTTCAAGGCCTTGAACAAGGCGTGGATTTTTTAAAGAATATTTTTTCAAGGCCTTGAACAAGGCGTGGATTTTTTAAAGAATATTTTTTCAAGGCCTTGAACAAGGCGTGGATTTTTTAAAGAATATTTTTTCAAGGCCTTGAACAAGGCGTGGATTTTTTAAAGAATATTTTTTCAAGGCCTTGAACAAGGCGTGGATTTTTTAAAGAATATTTTTTCAAGGCCTTGAACAAGGCGTGGATTTTTTAAAGAATATTTTTTCAAGGCCTTGAACAAGGCGTGGATTTTTTAAAGAATATTTTTTCAAGGCCTTGAACAAGGCGTGGATTTTTTAAAGAATATTTTTTCAAGGCCTTGAACAAGGCGTGGATTTTTTAAAGAATATTTTTTCAAGGCCTTGAACAAGGCGTGGATTTTTTAAAGAATATTTTTTCAAGGCCTTGAACAAGGCGTGGATTTTTTAAAGAATATTTTTTCAAGGCCTTGAACAAGGCGTGGATTTTTTAAAGAATATTTTTTCAAGGCCTTGAACAAGGCGTGGATTTTTTAAAGAATTATTTTTAAGGAATTCGGGGTTATTTTAACTTCCTCTGCAATGACTTAACTACAAGTTAACAAGACACTTCTTCATTCTGTATGTATGTATGTATGTTCAATATATATGTCCAATAATTACCAATGCCTAGTTATTCCATGCCTGTCCATGTCGCTCCATAACATTTTCTTCATTCTACAATAATTGTTGTTGTCGTTTTGTAGAATACATTGTTGTTGCTGTTGTGTTTGTTTGTGTAATTATTTATTGTTATTGCTGTTTGCGGACGGACAGCATATACACATGTAGTAGTTTTGTATTTGCGGTTAACCTGAACTCTGTCCATTTTGATCAGGACCTCATAGGACTTACATGAACGTCCTCAGACATTCGAATGGTCATGTACATATAGACGGACATACATACATACTCATATGTATGTGTGTGTGTTTTCGTATATGGCCAATATAAAATTCGATTGACATGTTTGCGGTAATTATTGACCATTATGGAAAATAAATGAGACGAATTGTGAGGAACGATACACATGTCCGTTCAATAATGTTCCTCTCAAATCCCATCCAACCCCTCTTCCAGGCAGTCATTGTTGTTTTGGACGATGGAACTGTTGTTGTTGTTGTGTTCTCCATATGTCATTATTATTATTTTTTTTTTGGATTCTTATTGGATTTTTACGAGAAATGCATTTAAAATCCATTTTGGTAGTTGACAAGTTGTTGTATTTATGATTTTTCCACTCCTGTTGTTGTTGCTGTCGATTTTTTCGGCTACAATTAGTTCACTTTTACTGCTGGCTGACTGTTTCGTGTAGTTCATGACGTGAGCATGAAGGGTGGTGGTGCTGGAGGAGGTGGTAATGGTATTGGTGTGACATTACATTTTGTACCGTCTGCTGCTGCTACCGTTGTTGCTGTTTTGTGGCTGATTTAAAACAACCGAACCGCCGAAATAATAAATTAATTACATGTTGTGGATTTTCTGTCCAATTCTTGATGGCCAGCCAGTGTAATTTTCATTCATCTGACCATCTGGTTAAAGTTGGATTGTGGCGAGGACGGTATTGTTTGGCAGTGGTTTGTAAAAATTTCATTGTGGACATATTTGTGAAAAATAATGATATTGAACGAGGGTTGGAGAAAATGAGGGGATATTGAGAACATGTATACATAATCAGAAATAAATGAGGCTGGGTATTTATTTATTTACTTGAATTTTTTTTAAAAAATCCACGCCTTGATGGTAGTTAAAAAAAAAAAAATTATATTTTTCAATCATGGATGGATGATTGAAAAAAGTCTTCTTTAATAAATCCATTTGTATGGATGAATGCTTGAATAAATATTCCTTAAAAAATCCACGCCTTGTGGGGTTGAAAAAATATCCACGTCTTCCTTAGACATAGAATAAAGATTTTTGTGCCAAATGTTCAAATTTCAATTGAAGACATTTACCTTGAAAATATATTAACCCAATATTCGACAAGGTGGTTCTTTTCCTTATGCCAAATTTTGTTTCATATACTTATATTTCGGTTTTCGCTAAAAATATTCCCAATGGGCACTAAATTTAAAATCAATGTCAGCTATTTTCACACGACAAACGAATATTGGAAACCAAGCAGAACAATAGAAAAACCAATTTGAACGATTTGTATTTATGTGGGTGGCTTGTGTGCCCCTTTTAATATATTTTAGCACATATATATGTATATATGTACATATGTTTGTATTTATGTCTTTCGATAGCTGAACTCACACATAATTTGCGAAAGAAAATTAATTATTGATAGGCGGCAAGCTGGTTTGAGGAAAATTATGTTCAACAGTTTTTCTTTGATTTGGTTTTTTGCCAATTTATTTAACTCCCAGGTTATGGTATAGCCCCGTTGTTAAGGTACCCCCGTTTATTCTGTACTTTTGATATTGTACACGTTTATCAATCGAATTGAGTGTATAAAATTTTTGGGTTGTTATTGAGTAGCGAAACTTCTTACACAAAAGTGATCAAAATTGGTCCGGTTTTTAGGGTAGTCCCCTAGCTTTTCCTAGTTTCGTTCTTTCGAGTTAGTTTTGGTCATGATTTCAAAATGATTGTAATATACTATTGCGGATTCTCGTTGAGTACAACGTATATAGACCACGGAAAAAATATATAAAACCAGTAAGGAAAGTAGTAAAGCCGGACGGGGCCGACTATATGAAACCCTTTACATCTTTGGGTATATTCAACAGATGAATCTTAACACACGTCGTATTTTTGAAGGACCAGTAAAATGATAGTGAATTATTTACATTTACATTAAATCGGACGAAAATATATATGGGAGCTATATCTAAATCTGAACCGATTTTCAGGAAACTTAACACACAACATTACTGACCTAATTCAGTACATTATGCCAAATTTCGTGCAAATCGAAAGATATATAGGGACTTTGGTGTACCATTTACCTTAAATCGGACGAAAATGTATATGGGAGCTATATCTAAATCTGAACCGATTTTCATGATATTTAACACACATCATTCTACTCTTTATTCAGTACGAGGTGCCAAATTTCGTGCAAATCGAAAGATATATAGGACCTTTGGTACATCATTTACATTAAATCGGACGAAAATATATATGGGAGCCATGGACGTACGCAGGGCGGTGGAAAGAAAGAAAGAAGTAAGAAATCCGAACTTATAATGTCATTCCCAAAATTCTTAGTATATTAATGATTAGTGATCGTTCGTGAATTTTTCGTGCAATGCGAACATTCGCGAGAGATTGCAAATGCTTGTTCATTCATTGTAACTTTATTTTTCGCGATAAATTGAAAACATTAGAATTCTCGCCGCGAGTATTCGTGGGGGAAGTACTAGAAGGAAAGGGCTGACGGGTCGGGAACTTGGTATAGGCTTGGTAAAGATAATAGGTTGTGCAAAAATTGGTTCAAATCGTACATTCCATTTGTCTGATATTGTATTTATAAAAATTTAAAATTATTACCATTTGTGGAGGAAGTATCTGAAGGACCTCGGACTTGATCTAGGATTGGTACAGATAATAGGTTGTGCAAAGTTTGTTTAATATTAGAAAGTCCGTTCGGATCATATTATAAAATAACTTTTTTTAGAATCATTCAGAGCATTTTGTGAGGGTGGTACCAAAAGTAATGGGCCGATGTACTCCGTCTTTAAACTTTATCTAAGTTTGGAAGAAATATTAAGGTGTGCAAAGTTTGTATGAAATCGGTTACTTCCTTTGAGAGTTATCGAGCCGGCCAGACAGACAGACGGACGGACATTTGTAAAACGACACCAGATTGTCTGAAACGGATTTAATCCAAATTAACATGGGATCCAATATTTCAATGAGCACATTTTCAAAGTGTAATTATCCTCATTAGCGAAGGACTGGAAACAAAATGACGGCGAAATGCTACTATCAATCCTACCCCACCCATTAGAAATCACAATTACACCGCACACCACCAATTGATTAATGAGATTACGAATCTCTTCTATTCATCTGCATGGATGACGTAATCTCCCTGTCACGTCATACAACTCCTTTGAAAGAGTGAAGATTTCACAATAAACAACAGATCAGATTGAAATGAGAACATAAGAACTACTCATTCCCCAATTTGCATTTTTCTCTCCAACACTCTTCCATTCAATGTCAAATAATTGTGCCGTTATTTGTTGTTTTTGTGGTAGGCTCTATTATTGTTTTGTTTGTTTTTGTCTTGGAAATCGAACTTAGTTGTCGTTCAACTTTACATTCGTTCGTGTGACATTGTCATGTGCTCCATTGATTTACATATTTAATTGTAAAAAAATAATTAAAATAATAAGCAAAAATATTTTATTACCAAAATAAAGGACTTTTTAAATAGTTTTAGTTATTAGTAAAGTGGTGGAAAGTGAAATGTTGTAATGTGTGCAAATAAATGATAGAAATCACAAAAATAATTTTGGTAATTTGTTTCTTCTTCTTCCGGAGTATGAGAGAAGGGAGCCATAACAGAGAAAATCTAAAATGAGAGTGTTAAAATAAAATAACATCAAAACAAAGATGAAAAGAGATGACTCGGATTTCAAAAGGAAATGGTTGCAAATGTGATTTTAATTGACTAGCAACAAAAACATAACTTCTCTAATTATTTTACCAACAATGTGAAGATTGTTGTTGTTATTGCCCCTCTATAAATTAAGTTGGTAAATGGAGAGAGTTAGTGTTCGTCAGTGTTTCTTTTTAAATAAATGAAAACCAAATAAGGCATCACCTGCCTCGGGAAGTGTAACAAGAAAGAATGCATTTTGGGGAACAAGTGTGATTATGATAGAGGTGTGCAAAAAAAGAGAAGAGAATTAAAAAAGAGGAGAGTAAATGAAATGTCTTACAAAAATAGAACGCAGAAAACGAGCGTATAGATACATGTAAACAAGGGCACCAGTTCCCATGGTTGCCCAGCATTAGATTATGAAAATCGATAAAAATGCAAGAGGAAGATTAATAACAACTTACAAATTTGAATTTAATTTGATAAATATTTGAAATAAGTTTGAAAAACAAAAATGCAAAAAAAAAACACATTAGCCTCGTTGATTCGTATATGGAGTATCGGTTAACGCGAGAGCGTGTTTATAAATATCGGTTATATCGGAAAGTGTTAAACATAATATGGATATTTTTGGACTACATATAGACTAGTATACTAAGAATGCGTGTATTGGCAATATAAGTTCTGTTTTTATAAACATTTTGAAAGTGCATACATTTTAATTTCCATCCAATACCTGAATACGATGATGGTAAGTTCATATTACTCCTTTATTTCAAAACTATAACTACTGTTAAATTTGCTGATAAAGTGTTCTCTCAACCCTTGCAATTTCTTAAGAAACACTAAATGGAGGAGAAGTAGGGTTTGAAATATGTGTAATTGTAATAATTTTTATCCGAATTTGTCCATATTAATAAGGAGTGTCAAGAAGAACAATTAAGAAGAAATATTTATAACATATTTAACCCTACGGTCAATAACCGGGTACATTTGTACCTTTTTTCGAATAAAAATGCTGTAAAACTTTTAATAATGGAGATATTTGGATCAAATTTGGAGGAATCATTTTTGAGGTATTTTCACACATAATCGAAGAAAAAAATTATAAATATTTTCCATATATATAATTTTTAAAAATTTTTAAAGTTATTACCTACGTAGATCAATAACCGTGGTACATTTGTACCCATCCAAAGATAGCTCTGTAACTCATTAAAAAATTGGACTATCGTGAGGTTTTTTATTTTAAATTAGTCTATGCGGATCTGATCTAAATGTAGGAACTCAAATTATATATACATTAAAATAATATATATTTAAATCCATGCTTAAATGATAATCTATCTAAAACAATCATAGTAAATTCGTTATAGCTTTCGAATTGGTTAAGATTTTTTAATTATTTTTTTTATTGGGATCTTATTAAGGTGTTCCTCAACCCCTCTGCAAACATGGGGCCATCAGTGCGACTAATATCTTACCCCAATTCCGCAGTACGAGACAAACGCTCAAAGCCTCAAATGTGATCCACCATCAGTGACCATTTTAGGGGTCGTAATATTTGCTCTATGGGCGTCTCACATATTATCGGAATCTAGTGTCGCCATATAAAATTTTTTTGAATTGTCCGACTGCGTTTTGCAACTATTTATTATAGGTTGTGCTGCTATTATTTTGTCTGCAACTGTTAAAGTTGGGCAATCTAGTTCACGTAGCGGATCGATCTTATTAAAAGGAACTAGTTCCTTTGTTCCATATAGTTCCCTTACTCCATACAGTTCCTTTGGTCTTTATAGTTCATTTGCTCCAAATAGTTCCGACTCCTACATAGTTCCTCTGAATCTCTCTCTTTTATCGTTTTTTTTTTCGCTCACATAGTTCCGTGTTGATTTGTTAATAGATGATTGAAAATTGTGCAAAAATGAAAAAAAAAAATGAAATGAAATGAAGCTACAGCATTCAACTGCAGGACGATAAGCATAAAATTCTTTTTACACAATAATAAATTGATGAGCGTATTTTTATAAATTAACAATGTGCCAGCATTTGAAAAACGAACGAATGAAGAATATGGAAATAAAGAAACGAGATCAGAAAGAAGAACAAGATCAGAAAAAAAGAACGAGATCAGAAAAAGGAACTATATTAATAAAAGAGTTGGAACTGGTTCCGATTCTTCCTTTCTCGGAATAGTTCCAATGAACTGGTTCGTTGCGGAACTACCCAACTCTAGCAACTGTACATATATTATTGATCAGAATAAAAGCCTATGTCGATTTTGTTATGTCGTTAGAGCTCACAATATTTAAGATAAAGTGTTGAAAGTTTGCTGCACATACATTTGTACTACTCCTGTGGTGATTGGCATTGCAAATGGGATATATCAGTCCACGTATAGAACATATATAAAGGTACCCCCAAATATTCAGTACTTTGCAGATTTTTGTAAGATTTTTTAATCGAATCGACTGTAATATTGTATTTTGAGCCTTTCGCATTGGGCAGTAAATATTCTCAAAAACAATGATCGGTATCGGTCTACTTTTTAGGTTAGACCCATATAACGGTAGTCCCTATCATTCGGTATTGTGGAGAGTTTAGGTAGTTTTAACCGATTTGAATTTTCTCCAAGAAAACTCCGTCTGTTGAAATCACGATAGAGCTCGCAATATATAAGATAGAGCTTTTAAGGTTTGGCATTGAAAATGGAATATATCGGTCCACTTTTTAGGAACCGATATATTCCGATATACGAATTTTAGCGGTATCCCACTATTCCGTATATTGAAGCTTTTGGACACAAACCTAATCATGTGCAATTTGGTATTTAATGTACACACTGGGTAGACAATTTTCATATTTTTTCGGATTGAAGATTGGGTAGAAAATGCTCCTACTAAAAATTATCACTTTTAATCAATTGGGCTACCTTGAACAATCACTACAGTCGAAATACAGTCAACGTTCGGTATTATGAATATATTGTCAGTCCCATTCGTTATATCGCAAAGTGGTTTAAGTTTGTATTTAAAAACCAGGGAACAGAGCAGTATAGTCGGACGGGGCCGACCATATGATACCCTATACAACTATAACTGAACTTTATCTTTCTGCAGATCTATAATCAAAGTCTAGGTAATATTTCGCGATATTTGCACATTCTTAACCGATTAGAGGCCAACAGCTACATATTCTTACCCTGACACCTTTTCCGAATCCCGCCTTCTTAGAGTGAACATTTACGGCATAAGATTCGAATTTTGGTATTTTACACACAAGAGTCTCGGTTCATTTGACCCGCTCAATATTAACCGATAACTCATTCTAATTAACTGATTAAACCGCCTTCGACATGGAAAATTTATGAAGTCCGGCTTATAATTGTGGGCTCTAGAGCGAGTAGAAACTAGACAACAATAAAGTTTTCGGTTCATTTCATAATTGCGGCCTCTGGAGAGACCAGTAAAACGGACCAAAAGTAAGTATTTGGTCCATGTTGTCCCTTAAATATTAAAGGATAATTTTAAATAGGGGTCTGCGTTGGCCCGAAGCATACAAGAGTTCGTGACGATTGATCCATAAATGTGACCTGTAGCGTTTTTACAAATTATACTGGACACACGGAAGTACGGACGGACACATATGTCTAAATAGACTCAGTTAGTAGCTAAAAGCTGGGTCTAGAACCAATATTTCGCGACGTTAGAGACGCCTGCCACACCCAAATTATAATACCAACAGAGTGTACCAAAGCCCCTATACGAGTATTCCTTTCTATATACACGAAATTGTGCATGGCGTATTACATTGAGCCTAGAATGATTCGTTGAAACCGGTTCAAATTTACATAATAATCCGATCTAATGTAAATGATGCACTAAATTCTCAGTGTTAGTCAAATTAAGACGCTATTTGGGATACAATAACATGTGTTAAGTTTCGAGATAATCGGTTCAGATTTAGATTTAGCTCCTATATATATTATATGTTCTTCCGATTTTATGTAACGGTATCATATAGTTGGCTCCATCCGATTTTTGCACTTTCCTTACAGTTGTTTTTTTTTAATATGCTTCTTTCAATTTTTTTTCTTCTTTGATTCATAACATGAATCCCTGATTGCCAAATGAAAATAATAACTTCAATGAAATTACCAGTAAAGTCCTAGTTAAAACCAAATACAATGCCATCATAACACACAGAAAAGGGTACAACAGATGATGTCCATCATGATCAAACACAATAGATTTCCAGATATGTATTGTGTCTGGGTTTTCCTATAGACGGGAATGAACAAATCGCCATAACATAGCTCGCTTCCTCAGCTCATCTTCTGGCCTTTAAAGAATTTTCTATCGCAAAAAAGTCAATTCCCTATATGCACAGTGGTTTGAAAGAGGAAAAATTGGATTTTTTTTAATATTAAGAAAAAATCAATGGATTTTTAAAGAAAATTTTTTAAGGACCATCATGGCTAGGAGCGTTGCTTAAAAAAAATATCAGTGGATTTTTCAAAGAAGGGCCATGCTAAAGCGTGGATTGTTTTATAGAATATTTTTCCAAGAACCATCGGATCTTTAAGCGTAGTAAAAAAATAATTGTGGAACTTGAATTTCAAAATTGGGCGCCAGATTTCAATGGATTTCATAAAGAATTTTCGGTTACAGACTATTTTGGAGGACATCTGTTATTTATTCTAAAAATAATAACAATAAACTTTTTTTAACAAAGCCCGTTGTGTGCCACGATTTGAAATTTGCTTTTGTTGTTGTTGTTGTCGTAGCAGTTATAAGAATTGTATATTTTCTGTTTAAATTTCCTCCAGTTCTGTCTCCAGATTTAGAAATGCAGCTACCTCCACTGGCTGTAACCACAGATCTTCCGGAGTAAGGTGAGTAGATTTGGCTAGGCAATTGAATAAGTGCAGTGTGGTATGAGGGCCTGTACCACATGCTGGGCAGATATCCTGCACCTGGTCATCAATCCGTGCCCAATACGAATTGAGCCGACTGCACCATCCAGAACGTAACTGCCAAAACTACTCTGGTTTGTCTAGGCAGCTGACGTTCTTCAGCTGCTATGGGTGGAGGGTGAGCTCCGAGGACGGCATTCAATTTGTGTCCGTTCAGCGCTGCACCTGTATGAATGCCATTCAAACCTGCTTGATAGGCAACTAGATCTAGAGACTCCCTTTTGTATCGTTGGACCTCTCTCTCTAGATCATGCAGATCCTTCCTGACACGCCTGGGTGGGGAGTCCTATCCACCATATGATGGTTGGGATGATTGTCCCTGAAACACCCGAACAGGTACTGCAAAGAAAGCATATTGCTATGCTGACGTACGGGAAGGATCTTCGTCTCCTCATGAAGATGGTCCACTGGTGTCATGAGGAGGCACCCTGTCGCAGTCCTCAGGGCGGCATTCTGACAGGTCGGAATACTTCTCCATTGCGTATCACTGGAATTCGCAGACCACACTGGAACCGCATAGCTAGCCACAGACCGACCTATCGCTTTGTAAGAGGTCAACAAGGTTTCCTTATCTGCGCCCCAAGTGCTGTCGGCAAGCGAATTGAGGACCTTGTTTCTACATTATGAACTAATCGCAGATAGCTGTGGTTTGCGCAGACGATTCGAACATGCTGCCGAATGTGTTGAATAGTGTGGCTGACAACTTCGAGGCGGATATTTTCATATTCCTCGCTTTGGAGAGTGCTGCTAAATCGATGAGATAGGCGTTCAACCTCTCACATATGTCCTCAACAATGGGAGCCGACGCCATGATGTACAATCATCTGCATATGTAACGATTTCTAAGTCCAGCAGACCCCAGGGTCAGGAAAATTTGCTTTTGTAGCTTATTTTGATTATGATTTAAAAAAGATATCAAATTTTTGATACTTTTAAAAGACTGTAGCATAGATGATGTTTTAATAAATCCATTACCCGTTCCCCACGTTTTTTGCAATAGACCAAGACATATACGCTGGCACATACACACACATGCATATGCACGCAACATATCCTTCCAATTGACAAATGCATTACACAATATCGAATCGCATTATCGAACATTGAGGCATTGAGCCATATTGAATGGAATCAAGATGAGATGGGTCGCATTGAGTGGACGGACGGCCCAAACGGCAAAGGCAGTCGTTCCGAGTAAAGGAGTCAAGTTTAGCAATAATCGAGTCGTATTTTGAACAAAAGGTGGCTTAGAGCAAAAGGGAGCTTAACGAAAAATTAAATTTGTTTCTCCCTGTGCGTGAGAGTGTGTTGGTGTGTGTGTGTGTGAAAATTGTTCACATCAAACATCACCCATTCATGCAACCAACCTAGAACACGAACAACAAAACGAGACACTAGTCTTCTTTCTCCCCCCGCCCTCTGGTATTTTTGTAATGAAAGCGAAATGTGATTACATGGGCATGCCATGTTCCAAAAGGATGCCATGCAACAACCATCAAATGCACCATCAGATACACCTTACATGTATCCTTTGGGGTGTACACATGTTTTTGTGTCCACTTTTTCAAAACTAACTGGACTAACTGGAGTCCTTTTTTCTCGGGAGTTTTTCTGTTGTTGTTGTTGGTATTTAGAGCTTCCAGTGAGATATTGTAAGTGACTGGTTGTGCAAGAGTCTGTCTGCGTATGTGTGTGTGTGTCGGTGTTTGTGCGTGTCTTGTCCAACATGTTTTGAAAATGTCCTTTTTATCTACGAAATAAAAACGCTATTGAAGACATATTCCGACAAGCCAGGCCAACTAACAATGGTCCGGTTTGTCTGCATTTATGTGTATGTGTGTGTGTATCGGTGTTGCCTGCATTTAATGCTACACATGTCTGATGTGCTGTTGGATCTAACACTGTCCCAAGGGGCGTTTAAATCGTACATTATTATAACCTGCAGGAAGTTCATTATTCAAGTGGATAAAGGAACGAAAAAATTGAAGAGTATTATTTAACATTTCCGGTTATTATTTTTACTTTTTTTCTTATTAAAGGATTCAGTAGAACATTAAATTGGTGTTTTGTTTTCGATGTAAATGATTGTTATTCATTGAAAGGACTAAAAAGGGACATTTGATTGCATATTTTTAAAGAATATTTTTTCAAGCACACTTCCATACAAGGCGGGATTTTTTTAAATAATATGTTTTCAAACATTTTTTTCAAGGACAAACAGGCCAATAAGCGTGTATTTTTTTAAGGATCAACATAGCTCTAAGCGTAGATTTTTTTAATAATTTTTTTCCATCTGACATCTAACCGTGGATGTTTTAAATATTTTTTTTCATCCGACCACTGAGCGTGAATTTTTTAAATATTTTTTTTTTCAAGGACCATCTGACCTCTAAGCGTGGATTTTTTAAATAATATTTTTCAAGAACCAGCTGACCTCTTAGCTTGTATTTTTTAAATTATAATTTTCAAGGACCAGCTGATCTCTATGCGTGGATTTTTTAAATAATATTTTTCAAGGACTATCCTGGATTTTTTAAATAATTTTTTTCAAGGACCATCTGACTTCTAAGCGTGAATTTTTTAAATAATATTTTCAAGGACCATCTGACCTCTAAGCGTGGATTTTTTAAATAATAATTTTCAAGGACCATCTGACCACTAAGCGTGAAATTTTTAAATAATATTTTTCAAGAACCAGCTGACCTCTAAGCGTGGATTTTTTGAATAATATTTTTCAAGGACCATCTGACCTCTAAGTGTGGATTTTTTAAATAGTATTTTTCAAGGACCATCTGATTTCTAAGCGTGAATTTTTTTAAATAATATTTTTCAAGGACCATCTGACCTCTAAGCGTGGATTTTTTAAATAATAATTTTCAAGAACCAGATGACCTCTAAGCGTGGATTTTTTAAATAATATTTTTCAAGGGCCATCTGACCTCTAAGCGTGGATTTTTTAAATAATATTTTTCAAGCACCATCTCCACCATAGGCGTGGATGTTTTAAATAATATTTTTCAAGGACTGTCTGACCTCTAAGCGTGGATTTTTTTAAATAATATTTTTCAAGGACTATCTGACCTCTAAGCGTGGATGTTTTAAATAATATTTTTCAAGGACCATCTGACCTCTAAGCTTGGATATTTTAGAGAATATTTTTCAAGGACCATCTGACCTCTAAGCGTGGATTTTTTAGAGAATATTTTTCCAGGACCATCTGACCCCTAAGCGTGGATTTTTTAAATAATAATTTTCAAGGACCATCTGACCTCTAAGCGTGGATTTTTTAAAGAATATTTTTCAAGGACCATCTGACCTCTAAGCGTGGATTTTTTAAAGAATATTTTTCAAGGACCATCTGACCTCTAAGCGTGGATTTTTTAAAGAATATTTTTCAAGGACCATCTGACCTCTAAGCGTGGATTTTTTAAAGAATATTTTTCAAGGACCATCTGACCTCTAAGCGTGGATTTTTTAAAGAATATTTTTCAAGGACCATCTGACCTCTAAGCGTGGATTTTTTAAAGAATATTTTTCAAGGACCATCTGACCTCTAAGCGTGGATTTTTTAAAGAATATTTTTCAAGGACCATCTGACCTCTAAGCGTGGATTTTTTAAAGAATATTTTTCAAGGACCATCTGACCTCTAAGCGTGGATTTTTTAAAGAATATTTTTCAAGGACCATCTGACCTCTAAGCGTGGATTTTTTAAAGAATATTTTTCAAGGACCATCTGACCTCTAAGCGTGGATTTTTTAAAGAATATTTTTCAAGGACCATCTGACCTCTAAGCGTGGATTTTTTAAAGAATATTTTTCAAGGACCATCTGACCTCTAAGCGTGGATTTTTTAAAGAATATTTTTCAAGGACCATCTGACCTCTAAGCGTGGATTTTTTGAAGAATATTTTTCAAGGACCATCTGACCTCTAAGCGTGGATTTTTTAAAGAATATTTTTCAAGGACCATCTGACCTGTAAGCGTGGATTTTTTAAAGAATATTTTTCAAGGACCAGCTGACCTCTAAGCTTGTATTTTTTAAATTATAATTTTCAAGGACCAGCTGATCTCTATGCGTGGATTTTTTAAATAATATTTTTCAAGGACTATCTGACTATCATAAGCGTGGATTTTTTAAATAATATTTTCAAGGACTTATTGCCCAATAAGCGTGGATTTTTTAAATAATATTTTCAACAATTAAATATAGGCGTGGATTTTTTAAATAATAATTTTCAAAGACCATCTGACCACTAAGCGTGGAATTTTTAAATAATATTTTTTCAAGAACCAGCTGACCTCTAAGCGTGGATTTTTTGTAAAGAATATTTTTCAAGGACCATCTGAGCCATAGGCGTGGATTTTTGTAAAGAATATTTTTCAAGGACCACCTGAGCCATAAGCGTGGATTTTTCAAACAACAGTTTTCAAGGACCATCTGAGCCATAGGCGTGGATTTTTTGTAAAGAATATTTTTCAAGGACCATCTGAGCCATAGGCGTGGATTTTTTGTAAAGAATATTTTTCAAGGACCATCTGACCACTAAGCGTGGATTCTTTAAAGAATATTTTTCAAGGACCAGCATGCCATTAGGCGTGGATTTATTAAATAATAATTTTCAAGGACCATCTGACCTCTAAGCGTGGATTTTTTAAATAATAATTTTCAAGGAATAATAATTTTCTAAGCGTGGAATTTTTAAATAATAATTTTCAAGGACCATCTGACCTCTAAGCGTGGAATTTTTAAAAAATAATTTTCAAGGACCATCTGACCTCTAAGCGTGGAATTTTAAAATAATAATTTTCAAGGACCATCTGACCTCTAAGCGTGGAATTTTTAAAAAATAATTTTCAAGGACCATCTGACCTCTAAGCGTGGAATTTTTAAAAAATAATTTTCAAGGACCATCTGACCTCTAAGCGTGGAATTTTTAAAAAATAATTTTCAAGGACGTGATTTTGTTAAGAATAATTTGCAAGGAATATAATACTTTTTTAAATGGGCCATTACAGCTTGGATGCGGAACAAAATCATTCCTCATATTCGTCCTTTACTACTCTCCCTTCATCCCATATGTCATATTTTGTTACTTATTAAGTTTTTGCTTCCCCGTAATGTCCACTTTTTTGAAAACCACTTGAAAAATCGACAAAACTATGACGCCGATGATGAATGACCCAATAGCAAATAATTTCATGCCAACCTTTTGTTTAACCACTTAAATATTACGAAAAAAGTAAACAAGAAGGAAACCCCCTCTTTTTGTTTACACACAATCTAGAAAATGGAAAAACATGAACACACAATTAATAGTAAAATAACAAAGATGGAACTTTCTTGGAAAATATCCTCCTTTTTGAGTTCATAGAATATTCAATAAATGGGTGTTACCGATATCGATTCGAATTCACAGAGGAAATGTTTGGTTTGGCGTTTTTTTTCTTCTAAAGAGCAATTGAAAAGTAACGGTCATAGCCAATGGCTATAACAAACCAGAACATATGTTATGCTATGTGTAGGTATTGATATATGTGTGTGTGTGTTCTTACACAACTATGACCGGATATGAAATATGACATGGGACATATGGGTTGTATGTGAAAAATATTTTTTTAAAAAATCCAAGCTTATTGGTCTTTTGGTCCTTGAAAAATATTATTTAAAAATCCACGCTTAGAGGTCAGATGGTCCTTGAAAAATATTATTTAAAAAATTCACGCTTAGAGCTCAGATGGTCCTTGAAAAATATTATTTAGAAAATCCACGCTAAAAGGTCTGTTAGTCCTTGAAAAATATTATTTACAAAATCCAAGCTTAGAGGTCAGATGGTCATTGAAAAATACTATTTAAAAAATCCATGCTTACAGATCCGATGATCCTTGAAAAATATTATTTAAAAAATCCACGCATAGAGGTCAGCTGCTTCTTGAAAAATATTTTTTAAAAATTCCACGCTTAGAGGTCAGATGGTCCTTGAAAAATATTATTTAAAACATCCACGCTTAGAGGTCAGATGGTCCTTGAAAAATATTATTTAAAAAATCCACACTTAGAGGTCAGATGGTCCTTAAAAAATATTATTTAAAAAATCGACGCTTAGAGGTCAGATGGTCCTTGAAAAATATTATTTAAAAAATCCACACTTAGAGGTCAGATGGTCCTTAAAAAATATTATTTAAAAAATCGACGCTTAGAGGTCAGATGGTCCTTGAAAAATATTATTTAAAAAATCCACACTTAGAGGTCAGATGGCCCTTAAAAAAATTATTTAAAAATCCACGTTTGTTAACCTATATGTCCTCGAAAAATATTCTATTATTGAGCTCCTCGCCACCTCCATATACGTGGGCATATTCCAATATAATTATTTGCTGTTTAACTTTTATACAATACAACAATAAGAACGAACATCCAATTTTCAATACAAGCTCACGAAGCCACAATACACGAATAAACACTTTCACACATACACATGGTTATTCACACATGCGTGTCTTTTCAAATAGTCAAACCTTGTTAAAATGGCCGCGAACAAAATCCACAGGACACTGTCGGCCATAAACCAGGCAACCATATTGAGCCTATAAAACTCCTTTAACTGGTCAATTGTTCTGTGAATTGTTGTTAACAAAACTCCTGGTGGGTTTTCGAGATCGAGCCCACACATGTGTGTGTATGTGTGTTTGTTCGTCAATTGTTTTTATTCTCGCTTAGGGGAATGGTGGCGGGGAGCAGACGTAGGAGGTTTCAATTGAATTGCTGGCTACAAAACTGCCACCCAATTTTCTATACAAAGTATTTTACCATAGAATAACCATAACCACAAAATTTACGACCATATTAATTTGGTTGTGTTATTAGGCCACATACACGCACACACTCACTCATACACTTACACACAATAGTCCTTTATTTATTATAACCTCATTTCTCTTGCTATTGTTGTCGTTGTTGTTTTTCTAAATAGTTTATGACGTCGAATAAATAAAGCTCTGCAGGATGGTTGCCGGTTTTATACTTAACTAACTAAACTAATCTATGGTGCGGGGAGAGATATTTTTAACGATGATGAATGTATATGTGTTCATTGAATTTTTTTTGGTGGCAGGGGTAGTGGAATAATGGTGGGTCAGTGTGAAAACTTATGCAAAATACTTAGTCGGTGTTAACTGGGTTAGATGGTGTGAACATTATAGTCATAACTTATGGCAGATTGAATAGTTGGCATTTGGTTTTGGGTGGATTGAAAATATTTGAATTAAAAAAAAAAAAAAAAAACATTTTGAAGGATCAACATATCTATAAGCGTGAACTTTTTAGTGATTATTTTTTAGGGACCATCAGATAAAAAAGCTTGGATTTTTAAATAATACTTTTCAAGGACCAACAGACCACTAAGCGTGGATTTTTTAAATAATATTTTTCGGGACCAATATGCCTATTCTTTATATAATATTTTTCGATTATCATAAATACTATAGGAGTGGATTTTTAATATTTTTTTAAGGAACTTTATAGCTATAAGGGTGTATATTTTAAATAATATTTCGAAATGAATTTCATAGTTATAAGCGTGTATTTTTAAAGAATATTTTTCAAGGGCCAACATGCCAATCAGCGTGACCTTTTAACATATTATTTTCAAGTAACAAGTATTATAAAATTGGATCTTTTTAATATTTTTTTCAAGGACCTCCATAACTATAAATAATATTTTACATATTTTTTAAATAATATTTTACAAGGACACGTGATCCATAATCTTGGATTTTTTAAATACCTATTAAAGGTCTTGTGTATATAGAAGACCAGTAAGTGATGTGTTTTGCTCTATGGTAGCCCTATAGACACACTTTGTTTATAGAATTAACTCTTTATAAGTACTCGGCCTATAGTGGAAGTTCAGAAGGAAATACTTGTAGAAAGTCTTCAGTCTATAGAATGTCTTTTGCCTATGGAAGGCCTCAAAAAGATTTTCTACCCATATAATAGGTTAGTAAAAAGACTTTTGCCTATAGAATACCTTAGGCATGTCTTCTGTCTGCTTAGATCCCGAGAAATTTCTTTTGTCCATAGAAGACCAGTAAATCATAATTTGGATATCGAGTTATTTTGTTCATAGAAGAGTTTTAGAGGATATTTCTTATCTATGGAAGACCTGCTTCTGTCTATAGAAGACCTGTAGAAACCCTCATTTAGTTCCGAGCCAGGTATTTTGTTGGAAATTGAGTCTCAAACATACAGAATGTAGAATTACAGTCAAACCAATGCACTATAGGTCAAACAGACCATTTTACTGGCCAAAAGTCAAATTTCACACATTGTCTTATCACTTCTTTTGAGTTACAATCGAGTAAGGAACACTTCAAAACAAATAAAAATGAATTTTGTTTTTGCATAATCACTTATACCATTATATGGCAAGCTGTTAAACGTGTATTATTAAAATATCATAAAAAATGTATACATTTGATATGTTACTTGTTAAGATTTAAAGTGGAAATAAAATAAAAGTATAACTAAAAGTAAAGAATTAATAAGAAAGTATTCGATATTTTTTATCATAAAATGTATCTATACATATGTGTAGGTGTAAAAATAGTATTAAAATAAGCATAACTTTAGATTGATCGCAGAAATTTTTAAACTTTGAGGTTATGAAAGCATTAAATCCGTGGGCAACGTTTGGCAATTGAAATAAAAATTGATATTTGTTTATTGAACCGTCATTAATCTAAATAACCTAATGTGGAATTGCGGATTTGTGCGGGTTTTTTAATTATTTCCATTTTTGTATGTTAAACCATTTACTGAAACGCGAATTAATTTGAATCTGAAATAACTGGAGTAGAGGTAAATCTTATATTTCGCCTCAAAATTTTTTTTTTAAATTTAATTATTATGTAAGTTTTCATTAGATTTAAACTTATTTCGAACTTATTGTTATGAAACAGCTAATTTAATATTGACGAAATATTCTTGGCTGTCCATGACTGCTACTGTCAATAAGGTACAAATTCATGTACTTCCATTAGGGGTTCTTGGAGAAGATGCTGCTATAGGTTACATCACGCTCGTAAGAGCAACCGAAAGAATAACATCTTAGATATATTTACTAGAGCCTTGGATACATTAGATCCTTTAATATCCTCTAATAATCAATTTGCTTAATCAAACGCATGTAACAGTAAAAACGTTAAAGCTTGAAATGATTGAAGTGTT
Organism: Musca vetustissima; assembly: GCF_032173495.1. Classification (NCBI taxonomy): domain Eukaryota; kingdom Metazoa; phylum Arthropoda; class Insecta; order Diptera; family Muscidae; genus Musca; species Musca vetustissima. Next base: position 28,429 of record NW_026883913.1, read on the forward strand.
AAAATGTCAAAATTCTTGAATCTCTAAAATAAATTGGACTGTTTCAGAGATTTCAATTCATCAATAGAATCAAACTATTAAAGATGAAGACAGATCACATGATGAGATGAGTCACAGACGTATCAAAGTGGAGGGGTGTCCTTGGTGCTCGACACCGCCCATATTGTGTTTGTTTACATTAATTTTTGTTATCCAACAGAAACTTTTTAATTTTTTCACAAACATCAAACATATCACATAAACTCCCCCCCCCCCTCCCCCCTTTTCGAAACACTGCATGCGACCCTGCATGTGATGATATTCCATAATTTTATTTATTCACAATAATAAGAATATATATAAATAAAATGTTATCAAATATATGAATTAAATTATTTTTGTCCCCAAAGGGTTATTACATTAATGACTTAAAGGGTTAATTTCTAAAAAAAAGTTCCATTATTCTTTCAGAAAGTTAAGAAAGCTATTCTGGTTGAAATACAATTATTTTTTAAATTTTATGACTTTTGGCCACAAAAAATGCCACTTTGACCTATAGTGCAATGGCGAAATGCAGTTAAAACATTCCAATAGAATTTGACCAAAATATAGAATTTGACTATATTTTACAAGATACCGAATATTGGGTCATTCAAACATTCAAATAGCATAGTTTTTTAGTTTATGAACATGGGCCTATATTGAAAATTGTATGCAAAGATGTTTTCCACCCTCCACCCTCCAAGAACCGTGAGACGTGAAACAAGTAAAAACGTCATTAAGTTCGGCTGGGCGAAGTTTTGAACCCCACCACATGGCGTGCACTTAAAATTTCTTAAGTCGATCGGGACATTTATATAGGGACTATATTATGGTGCTATGTGATAGTCGATTGTTCATGCTCTGGAAAATTACGGTTACAAAATACAGAAACTCAGTTGCATAACATAAGCGGGAGTTTTTCAATGCATTTTTTAATGACCAGGAATCCGATATGTCCAATTATAGCCACTGCCATGAGAAAATTTGTTAAAATTCTAATATTGCCGAAAAGGATACCGAAAGTGTACGTGGGGTTATATAAAAACTGGGACCTATATATACACCGCAAAATATTTAACATAAGTTTGCTTCCACTAAACCCCTATGACACCCTATGAGAACCCGACAATTTAGATTAAAGCCAATTTGGTTTAAAAACGTGCCCATATGGGGGCTACCCTGAAACATGGGCCAATATTGATAATTTTATGTAGCGTCATTTTCTACTCAATGAGAATTTAATATATTAAATTGCTCCCAAATTGGTCAAACTCCCAAAATACCGATGTTTGGGGTGTAGCGTTATACGGGGAATAATATCCCGAAATATCCCATTTGTAATAATTTCAAATAATTTCCATCGTGATTTCAACAGATGGAGTGGCAGGCATATGGACGGACATGCAAAAATCGACATAGGATTTTATTTTGATCAAGAATATATATATATATATATATATATTGTGGGGTCTACGGTGAATATTTCGAGGTGTTGAAACCGGAATGACAAATTTGAAATTTTCATTCCACCTTATGGTGGAGGGTATACATAGGCCCATATCGAACAATTTCTTCAAATATGTATTTTACCATCCAAGGACCCGTAATGCAAAATTTCAGCCATGTCCGTAGCAAAATGGATCTAAAATCTTCAAAAAATCGAAAATGGGGAGGGACACGTATAGAGGGGACTATTGCCACATTTGGACCTATTGTTTTTAATGTTTTTACCTCCCAAAACACCAGAATGTCACACTACAATCATTGCGGGTAGAAGTCTTCGAAATACCGAAAATGGGTCGGAACCATTATACGAGGGCTATCTGGAAACAAGGACCCATAACGCAAATATTCTGCAAAGATTTCGCTGACCCTTCAGTGGGAAAAGTCTATGAAAAACCATTAAGCGAAGCAGTTTAATTGGACGTGGATGTAAATATGATACGCTAACGCAACAACGAACTTTACCAAACCAACCAACCGATGTTAATGTCTGGCTCTACAGAAAGTTAAATTCCAATATTTGAGACATCTCCCGTCGTAGTGGTCAATATTGGTTTAATATTTGGGATAACCCCCATGTAAGGGTATCTCCTAAATATCCCAATCTTGAGGATATTTGACACGATTCTTGATCGAATTGCCACTAATTTGTATGTTGGATTGTAATTGGGTATCAAATCCAACCAAAGTCAATCAATTATCAATATTGGTTCAATTTTTGGGGTGATATGGAGAATGGTCTCAAAAATTGTGGGTATTTTGGATTTTTTTAATGCGGTTTTCAATCGATTTCGATGTAATTTGTTTTTATATTCCTATCCTGTAATCTCCCTACGAAAAATTATTAATATTCGACACCTTTTGGGGGGACTCCTCATATAACAAATTTTTCTACCCTTAATCATACTGTGGTACAGGGTAGTATGTCTTTGTGCATATACTCATAACAGGCAAAGAAATCGAGATAGAGGCATAGAATTACTTTCTGAGTCGATTTATACATGTCCGTTTGTCCATGATTTGAATTGGATGCAATTTGATACATCTTATTTATTTGGCCCTAGGACGAACCCTTATGAAATGGGGAAAAATCGGTTCAAATTTACGTATAGCTCCCATTGTGACTCGATTTTGCACAGCGTATTAGAATGTTGTTTGTTCAAATGCGTACAGATTTACATATAGCTCCCATACTTATTTTTGGTCGATTTCATACAAATTGAACACCAAAGAATCCAAGTCTGCCTGATTGACATGCAATTTTACATAGATTTCAGAATTCTATATGTATATGTTGTTTTAAATGAAACATCTATGTGCTTCACACATATAATTTCGTCCGATTCCATTTCAAATTTTCTCCTGTCTGTTCTTTCTTCAGGATATTGTACATATAAGCAGCTCTTGTATGTACCCAACGTGGTGAAGGGTATCATATACGAGTATGCGACCCGTCCTTACTGGTTTTTGATATGATGATCAAGATCCTAGTCTAATTGTTCAACCTGAGTGTCCGTACATTGTTATATGATTTCATCTGGGGGCATTGTACCATAACAAAACCACCATACAAAAGTATCGATCGATTTTAAGTATTTTGAATATCCATCTCATGGTGGAGGATATAAAAAAATTAACCTTAACGACCGTTTTACTTCTTTATTTTAATGTAGGGCAAATTTATTTGTATTAATTTAAAATGATTGATTACCGCTCTCCCACCTCCCCTATTTCTCTCTGTGTAACCCTTGCTGTGTGTTAAAAATAGTTTCAGTTTTCACACACACATATTAACATATGGTCTAGTATTACACACACCACAAGCACGCGAAGCAAATCCTTTCACCTCATTACCGTTCGTCAGTTAGTCCGTCCCTGTACAATTTGTTCGTGCAGCTGAAACGAATGGATAGTTATTTTGGGATTGATAGCTGGCCAAATGGATGGATGGCTGGATGGACAGACAACCACCTCTACACACTCATGCATGCATACTTAACTGAGTGACCGATTAAAGAGTACTTGTTTTACACCACACTCTTCCGCTGGCTCGTTTGCGTGTACTACACGATGTGTAAGGATATATTGGTGTGTGTGTTCTTTTTTGAATAGTTGGTGGTCAGTGAATCGTTAAAAGTAGTCATGTTTTATATCCTTCCGTATGTGATATACGAGAGTTCTTTTTGTTGTTGTTAGCAATTCATTGTCTCCGTGTGTGGTGGCATAAAGTGGGCGCTGTAAAGGACGATGGGCGACAAGTGCGAGAGGAGGATTGTGTTACGTTCGTACAAAGAGTGAAGTAAGTGGATATTTTCATATCGATTGTTGTTTGCTTGTTGTACTCCGTGGTTTTTGTTATGCATAAAGGTAAAAAAGAGGAAATACATGTGTGTGAGTGTGTGAATGGGTAATGTGGACTCTTTGTTGGATTTTTCTCTCTCTGTCTTCCTCGCATTCATGGTGTTGGTGACAGTAAGTTAGAAAATGTATTACTTTTAATGGTTTTGACAGTTAATAATGATTACTTATCGACAAACTACACATTTTACCAATGGTTTGATTAAAGACCCGGAGGGGGAGGTTTGTATAAACCTGTGGATGTGTGTGTGTGTGAATATTTGAATAAAAATGAAAATACATCAATAATATTTGTATATGTATACATATGTGTATGTGTTGTTGTTTGTCTACTTGGCAGGAATTGTGCTTTTCCAAAGAGTTCTCTGCGGTTTCCGTTTCAACCGGTGATTTTGTTGCCACCATACCAAAAACAACAATAATAACAAATAATAATGCGGTCCCGCTCATATGTGTGTTAGCTTTAACCCATACATGTATACTACGAAAAAAAAAACAACAACAAAATTAAATGGACAGACAGACATACAACAAAAAATCGTTAGACTAGACAGACAGACAGCAAATTGTTCCTCAGCTTGTGCTTGTGTATGAGCTATTGACCAGCGTTGTGAAGAGGTATACACGTATGTCCTTTTGTTGTTGTTGGCGTCATGTCCTTCCGTTATTTTTTCCCTCAGTCGTTATTGTATTTATTGAACTTATAAAGTTTAGTTTATATTTATTGTTATTATCGAACGGATATCACTGCTATCGCTTTAGTTGTGTTTTTAATTTTTTTTCGGGACCAAGCGAACGACCGACCGACCACAATAACATCGTTATACTTTTTGCCGAATCGTTTCGTCCTGTCCTGTAATCTGTCTGCTCTATAATCTTTATGTGTTCGGTTTTAATTTTTTTTTACAAAACGTTATTATCACAACATTGATCCGGAGCGGGTAATTCGTGCATATCAGTATTGTAATTTATCAAAAAAGTGAAACAAAAAAACCTATAAATCTGCCAAATCAAGTGGAGGAAATCAAGTAGAAGAAAAATTTCAAATTAATATAAAAGTGTTGAATTTATTCAATCATAAATGGAAAAATGTGTAATTGACTTTAAAGTGGATATCAAAATCCATGGCTTGAAACATATTTTGTGGGCTAGTTTCTTGGAATTTTTGGGAATACAAGTGAGTTTTAAATATTTTAATGACAATAAGTGAATTTGATAATGAGGGTAACATAAATATCTGGTTCTTTATATTATTAATATCTGGTCCTTTATAGAAGGCATTTCGTTTGCTTCGGATGACCTACAGGAAACAAACAGTCTGCGGAATACCTTATAAAAATATAAATCAATCAAAATCACACATATGTGTAGAACACCATCTGAAAGTCACCCGACTACGGAATAACTTCTGAGAATATTCTGACTATAAAATCGTTTGCATCGAAGTTTTATATCAGTATAATAATTATATCCTACACAACTATGTTGTCAGGGTATTACAGCTTTATGTGGCCCCAAGAACTTGTAACGCCGCGTTATTGTCATATCTCGACTGAGCTGAGTCGATCTAGACATTTGTGTCCCTCCGTCCGTATGTCCATCTGTCCATTATAATTTTAAACCCGATACAGGCCACAGTAATTTTCAAGAAATTTTGCATGTACCTGGATGCTACGGAGGAGCTCTTGGTAAAAGGAGTGCAAATATCGCAAAATATTGCCCAGGCTTAGAATATAGATCCCACTACAATTAGGTCAGCCTTATCCGACTATACTGCTCCGTACACTGGTTCTATAATAAATTCGGTACTCTGTGTAAAATTGGGTTAGATAAACGGGTGATCTATGGTGTATCATCATGGAGCCGGATGAGGTATAAGTATATGGGAGCTATATTTAAATCTGAAACGATTTTCATTTTTAACGATTTTCAGATTGAGTTGTGCCAAATTTCATCTCACTCAGCTCATAGATGCTACCTGTACTTGTACACTATAGACAGAAGGACGACAAGCATTAATCGACTCAGACTATTCATGCAATTATCTTCAATTTTGCTTCTATTATTCGATAGCCTCAAATACTGCATAAGGGGTATATGCAGTAATTAGGGCTATTGGGTGATAAAAGGAAACCTGGCTTGAGGCAATCAATCTATAAATCAAGCTTAAACCAGTAAGGAAAGTAGTAAAGTCGGACTGGGCCGACTATATGATACCCTTCACAACTTTGGATATATTCTACATATGTATCCTAACAGACGTCGCGTGTTTGTTATATATCTATATCCGAACCGATTTCAGAGAAACTTGCCAGAGAAAATATATATTGGAGCTTTATCTAAATCTGAACCGAGTTTCATGAAACTTAGCACACATTATTATAGACGCAATTCAGTACGCTATGCCAAATTTCGTGTAAATCGAAATATATATAGGGACTTTGGTACACAATTTGCCTTAAATCGGGCGAAGATATGTATGGGGGCTATATCTACATCTGAACCGATTTTCTCGAAACTTTGCACACATCATTCTAGACTTAATTCAGTACGCTGTGCCAAATTTCGTGCAGATCGAAAGCTATATAGGTACTTTGATACACCATTTACCTTAAATTGGACGGAGATATATATTGGAGCTTTATCTAAATCTGAACCGAGTTTCATGAAACTTAGCACACATTATTATAGACGCAATTCAGTACGCTATGCCAAATTTCGTGCAAATCGAAAGATATATATGGACTTTGGTACACTATTTACCTTAAATCGGACGAAAATATATATGGGTGCTATATCTACATCTGAACCGATTTTCACAAAACTTTGCAAACATCATTCTATACTTAATTGAGTACGCTATGCCAAATTTCGTGTAAATCGAAATATATTTAAGGACTTTGGTACATAATTTGCCTTAAATCGGGCGAAGATATGTATAGGGGCTATATCTAAATCTGAACGGATTTTCTCAAAACTTAACACACACCATTCTAGACCTTATTCATTAGTGCCAAATTTCGTGCAAATCAAAAGATATATGGGGACTTTAGTGGACTATTTACCTAAAATCGGGGGAAACTATATATGGGAGCTATATTTAAATCTTAACCGATTTTCACGAAATTTTGCACACACACCATTCTATACTCAACTCAGTACGCTATGCCAAATTTCGTGCAAATCGAAGGATATATAGGTACTTTGGTACACCATTTACCTTAAATCGGACGGAGATATATATGGGAGCTATATCTAAATCTGAACCGATTTTCACGAAATTTTGCACACATCATTCTAGACTTAATTCAGTACGCTATGCAAAATTTTGTGCAAATCGAAAGATATATAGAGACTTTGGTACACCATTTACCTTAAATCGGATGAAAATATATATGGAAGCTATATCTACATCTGAACCGATTTTTCCCAATTTTAATAGGCTTCGTCCTTGGGCCAAACAAATGAGCTGTGCCAAATTTCCTCCAATTCGGATGATAAATGCGACCTGTACTTTTGGCAACGTTGTCGCTGCAGCTCGATACGTCTGGCTATGTCGATGTCCGAGCACGGGTAATATCAGCGTCCTGTAGAGTGTGAGTTTGGTATGGCGAGATGTGGCCTTGCTTTTGAGTTACTTACTCAGACCATATTAACATCTGTTGGCCAACAGTATTCTTCACTGGATTTCAAAGCTTATTCAAGTTCCACAGTTGGTCCGAGTATACTGGATGTCTTGCGCGTTTATACCATCAGCTTGGTCTTATCAAGGTTTACTGTCATTCCCAATTTGGTAGACTCCTTCTCAATTGGTTCCAATGTGGCTGTTAACGCTCTCAATGTTCGACCCATTATTTCGATGTCATCAGCGTAGGCGAGTAACATGTATTGTTTGGTGTTCAGATTCCCATTTCTGTTCACCGATGCCTCTCGTATGACCTTTTCCAGTGTTAAAAATATCAAACAACAAACTGTCACGTTGTCTGAATCCTAGAGGTCCTATCCGACTTTATTTGCTGATCTTGTGGCAGTTAATGTTATCCGGCATAGTCGAATTAATTTTGCGGGAATGACAAATGCAGACATGACTTTAAGCACCTCTGAACGAATAGGTGAAATGTGTCGATGTGTTTTTCATCGGTTTCTTCCACGATTTGGAACAAAGTGAAAGGCTGGCCAATCGTGGATTTGTCAGGCCTGAAGCCGCATTGGTAATATCGAATAATATCATTGACCATTGGCTGCAGTCGTTCACACAGCACATTATATGCGATGGGAAGGAAACCAATTCTTCGATTCTTCGAGGCATAGGATGCTAAGGTTCCAGTCATTGAATATACACTAATAAGTTGTTGCATGTTCATGCTTGAATAGTTCGGCTGGTTACCCATCGGCACCTGCTGATTTATTATTCTTTAGCCGATTGGTTGCTTTTCTAAATGCATCTTTTCTAGGTGGTATACACTCTATACCGTCCTCTCTTATTGGTTCTCGGGTATCTTCTTCACCGCTACTATTTCAGATTAGACTATTCTAAAATTGCCTACACTATACTATTTATTTGAAGTGTATACAGTAAAAAATATTACCTCATTATATTAAATGAGCCACTGTAGAAATTTTGTAAAACACTCTGCTGCTGTCCTCAATGTTCCATGGATAAATTTTCACATCTCCACAACTTTTGTCTCCTTACCTCAGTTTTTTTTTTTCTTATCAAAATTGATTTATGTACGTAGAACCCACAACAATTATTGTTTATATTTTGATAAATATATTTGTAGAGCATGAAGAGAATATAAAATGTATCTACACAAGCGATTGAGTGAGAGAAATGCCTGCAATGTCATATCTTAATATAAAATATGTGGATTATCTTATCACATTTATATATCTATACATTTATAATTATTCTCCAGGCTGGAGAATAATAATCTCATTGAGGTGAGATAAATAAATACCATTTTATATTTGAATTCATAAATTTTATTTTTAGAATTTATATTTAAAGAAAATAGTGGAGTTAGGTGACATCGTTGCTGGTTTGGAATTAAAAATAGTGGATGACTGATTTAGGATAATTTGTATTAATTAGGCATGTTTTTAAGAAGCATCCTGAAGGACTAAAAACGAGGGTTTTTTAAAGACTTCTAGAGACATAGACGTGGGATTTTTCAAGGGCTATTAGAGGCGTGTATTTGTTAAAGAAACAATTTTCGTGAACTATCGCAGGTATGGGTTTTTATACCCTTCACCACACTGTGGTACAGGGTATTATGTCTTTGTGCATATGTTTGTAACAGGCAAAAGGAAACGAGATAGACACATGGTTCCTTTTGAGAATATGCATAGAATCTGAGTCGATTTACGCATGCCCGTCTGTCCGTCCATGTATTTTTGTGAACAAAGTACAGGTCGCATTTATGATCCGATTTGGATGAAATTTGGCATAGGTCACTTATTTGGCCCAAGGACGAACCCTATTGAAATTGGGAAAAAATCAGTTCAGATTTAGATATAGCTCCCATATATAGTTTCGTGCAATTTTAGGTAAATAGTCCACCAAAGTCTCTATATATCTTTCGATTTGCACGAAATTTAGCATATCGTATTCAATTAAGTCTAGAATGATGTGTGCTTAGTTTCGTGAAAATCGGTTCAGATTTAGATATAGCTCACATATATAGTTTCGTCCGATTTTACGTAAATGGTGCACCAAAGTCCTATATATCATTCGATTTGCACGAAATTTGGCAGAGCGTTCTGTATTAGGTGCAGAATGATGTGTGCTGAGTTTGGTGAAAATCGGTTCAGATTTAGATATAGCTCCCATATATAGTTTCGTCCGATTTTATGTAAATGGTGCACCAAAGTCTCTATATATCTTTCGATTTGCACGAAATTTGGCACAGCGTAATGAATTAGGCCTAGAATGGTGTGTGATGAGTTTCATTAAAATCGGTTCAGATTTAAATATAGCTCCCATATATAGTTTCGTCCGATTTTAAGTAAATGGTCCACCAAAGTCCCTATCTATCTTTCGATTTGCACGAAATTTAGCATATCGTATTCAATTAAGTCTAGAATAATGTGTGCTAAGTTTCGTGAAAATCGGATCAGATTTAGATATAGCTTCCATATATAGTTTCGTCCGATTTTACGTAAATGGTCCACCAAAGTCCCTATATATGTTTCGATTTGCACGAAATTTGGAACAGCGTAATGAATGAAGTATAGAATGATGTGTGTAAAGCTTCCTGAAAATCGGTTCAGATTTAGATATAGCTCCCATATATATTTCCGTCCGATTTAATGTAAATGGTCCACCAAAGTCCCTTAATATCTTTCGGTTTGCACGGAATTTGGCACAGCGTAATGAATTAGGTCTAGAATGATGTGTGTTAAATTTCCTGAAATCGGTTCAGATTTAGATATAGCTTCTATATCTGACCAAATGAAAAAATTAGTATAGGTTGCAGAATGAAATGTTTATGGATCCAATTTCATTTTGATGGTCCTTTTAAAATGCGACGTCTGTTAGTATTCATATGTTGAATATACCCAAAGTGGTTCCTTACTGGTTTAAAGAATAATTTTTAAGGACTTTTAGAAGGAGTGATTTTTAAAGGATTACCAGCATGGTGGATTTTTAGGAACATATTTGCATGTACTATCAAATAATATTTTTTCTAGGACCTTCAGATTTTTTGAATTAAACATATTAATTTCCAAATTTCTTATTATTCACATACATCAAAATCCCCATTATGTAAGAAATGAATACTGTCACATAAGTTCCGGTCTGCAGCAAAAAATTATATAGGTTAATTTTATGCAAGAACCGAAAACGAAAAAACCTGGCACCTTTTTCCAATTAATTCATAACAAAAATTGCATTGTCATTTAAATAATTTGTTGTCAAGACTATAGAAACAAATTGAATAACCCAACAATGGCGACGACAGACAGACATACAGACGGGCAATATGTCTATGTGTCACCCCACAAGATAATCGTATCGTTCGTATTTTGGAAATGAAATAAACGGAAATTTGTTTAAAGACTTAATAATTGTCCGTCGTCCATTGGGTAATGAAGAAATGTTAAAAAAATTTGCTTCACATTTCACTGCTACGTCATGTCAGTTAGCTGTCAACCACAAAAATGACACATTAAAAGAGAGTAAACAATAAACATAACAATATGAAACAAAACCGTAAAACAAATATGGTTAGGGGTTTTTGTTGGAAAATGCTATTATTTGTGTCGTTGTGTGCAACAACAACAACAACAAATACATTTTTGGTTCTATTAACACACAAGTAAATGTGGTTGCGGGAGATAAGAGGGTTTGGGTATTGTAAGTGGTTGTTATACCCTACACCATGAAATTAAAAAAATGCATCAATTATTGAACGATTTTTTTAAGAGTAATTTTTTGAAGGATTTGAAGCAGAATGCTTTAAAGAATTATTTTTTATTTAATTTTTTTGAAGCTATCAGAGTCATAGTGGTTATAAAAAAATATTTTGGAACTTTTGAACAACATTTTTCTTAGGTCAACACCATTTTCAAGACTTTTTATATAATATTTTTCAAAGGACCATAAGCGGAATTTTTTACAGCGTTAATTCTTTTAAAATAATAATTATTTCTTACAGAAGAGGTTTTTGTAAGATCCTTGAAAAATAAACAATTAATCTTGAAATAATAGAGAAAAATAATGAAAACCAGTAAGGAAAGTTCAAAAGACGGACGGGCCGACTATATGATACCCTTCACCACTTTGGATACATACAAGATATGCTAATATACACAATATCCTGTGGATAGAACAGACATATAATCATTAGAGATAATGGAACCGGCGAAAGTAAATGTGTGATCTACATAGATTTTTGAACCAATTAAAAACCTATACACATAACATTCTGAAATCTATGAATAATTGCATGTCAATCGGATTATTTTGTGTATTAGTTGTATAAAATCGAGCAAAATAATGTATGTGAAATTATGAATAAATCTGGATCCAATTAAGCAACCGTGGTATACTGCAGCACACTGGGATGTCCGCAATTTTATCTCGTGTATATGGAACAGACGTAGCTTGATCAGTGCACCATTTACATAAATTCGGACGAAACTATATATGGGAATTATAGCTACACATACACAACAACATGGACCTATTTCAGTACGCTGTGTAAACTTTTGTTTGAATCGGAAAATCATTGGGAGTTTGGTGCACGATTTACATAGAAACGGACGAAACTATATATGGGAGCTATATCTAAATCTGAGCCGATTTCAATAAAACTTCACGGATATCAAACTGGACTTAAGTCAGTACGACCATAGGTCTATCTCGTTTCCTTATGCCTGTTACAAACATACGCACAAAGACATAATACCATGCACCACAGTGTGGTTAAGGGTATATATAGGATGGATCGAATTTCCATCTGCGAAGCCTTGGCGAAACGGAATGAGATATACCCATTGCTTGAACGGATAATGACTGGAGATGAGAAATTGATCATATACGATAACCCTGTGCGAAAACGATCGCAGTCGAAGAGCGGTGAAGCACTTCAAACGGTGGCCAAACCACGACTAACGGTCAGCAAGGTTCTGTTATGCATTTATTATGAGTTGCTTCCATATGACCAAACGCTAAATTCTGATCTCTTTTGTCTACAACTGGACCGTTTGAAGATAGCAATTGACCAGAATCGGACGACAGGAGAGGTGTCGTATTCCACCAGGACAACGCTAGGCCACACACATCTACAGAGACTCGCTAGAAACTTCGGCGAGTCTTAGTTGGGAAGTTGTAATGCATCCGCCATACAGTCTGGACTTTACACATAGCGATTCATGCAAGGCAAATTTTTTAATGATAACTAATTGGTATCTAGGGAGGATTGTGAAAATCGACTATTAAGTTTTTTTTTGTAAATAGAGAGCAGGACTTCTATTAGAGAGGCATTATGATGTTACCTGTAAAATGGCAACAAAACGGTGCATATTTGGTTCGGACATTCCGAAGCATGTTTATCACGAGTATAATACAAATGTCACGCGTTATTTTCGGTATGTTCAAGGGTTTTGCCAACCTGTAGTGCGATTCTGTCATTGTATACGTCTTCTTAAGTAAATTTTTCGGATTTCTTCGAAGACTTCAGCAAATTAATTAAGGTGTGCTACTCAGAATTGTCGGTCCAAAACAACATAGGTGGAAAAGATGATTGCATCGAAGTGATTCTTCCACGAACAACTTTTGTCGATTATGAGTCGTCTTTAAAAACCCACACGGTCGATAGATAGTTTGATAGTTTCGGGCTCATTTACATAAATCCATTAACATTTTTTATGCAATTATCAATTTGTGCGGCATAGAACAAATAAAAATATCGAATGTATGCTGTTGAAAGTAATTATCAAAAATGTCTTTATATCACGGTATATCACATGATTATTCTGCACTATCAGTGAATGCACGGCATCAATGATCTGTGGTACAACAGCCGTCTGTGGACGACCTACGTCTTTGAGCGAACGTCGATAATTAATAAATTCTTTAATGGAATAACTCATTAGACATTTAATTCGTTTACACTGGTCGTGATAATCTATAATAAATGTTATGAAATATGATAGCACGAAAACGATCAGTTAATACAATTTTTCATTTCAAACAACACAACAAGTGCTGGTACGTTAAACTGAGTGCTAAAAATGTGCAACTTCTAAAAATTCAGAAGTCGAGGAAAATATAAACCGTTCGAACTGGCGACATTTTTACTTGTTCGTATTACTAAATCGTTCATTCATATATCGAAAAATAAGTTATGAATTACACACGCCTTGCCTCGTTAAGCCTTCATTCATTAATTCCTTCCCCTTCGCAAACCATGTAAATTAAATTGTAAAACATTTGTAGGGTGTTCTTCACATATCTCATTCCTCACACACACACATTCCATGTTGACAAATTACCTGTACTTATCCCACTTATCACCTAATACACACAACACAATGCCGACCACGCTGCCGCATGCCTGACGACAATCATCGTTTGTATGGTCGGACGGACGTTCGGTCAAACACACATGTCCACTTCCCCCCGGTTTGTAATAATAATCTAAAGTAGTTGATGTGGTTTCGAGCCCTAAATGATGCACTGCTGCGGTACGGTGTAGCACCATCGTCACCGTTTGTCCGTTCGTTCGTTCGTTCATTTTCTCATTATAACGATCAAAACAAATATTAACAACAACAGCAACAACAAATATTTCAACTAAATACACAAAATGCGGTAAAGATAAGAATGAACGCGAAACGTGCACACACACACACACAAACGTTTTTGTTATCAGTCCAACAACAACAGAAATGAAGATAACAAAAATCCTTATCGCTGGAGAACAAAAACAATTGTCTATAACAACAACAAACAGCCAAAGAGCGCCTGAACAGAGTGAAAAAAGATATCACCGGTCGTGGTTTCCCAAAAACCCAATGAGAGGCGCAAAATAAGTGCATTTAGAGCGGTTGTCCATAGAATTCCATAGTTTTGTGTTTTTAGTTGCGGCCCGTAAACTCTTCCGTAATCATTACCCGACAACGTTAAAGAGCGAGATCGTTTTGTTTTTAGTTTTTGTCCTCGTTTAGATTTTTATCGCGGCGAAATTGTTAAAATTTAAATATCTTATTGGAGAGAAAAAGATACCTCTACGGTTTTGTGTAATAAACGTGATTACCGCGATCGGCGTTATACAATTTTCCGCCTGTGAATTGTGAAAAATTATTGTGAAATTCATATTTAGTGCAAATTCTAAAAAAAAATTGTTGAAATTGTAAAAGGTAAACAATTAAAAAAAGAAAAAATAATAATAAAGATTACATAAAGTATTCTTCTTAATAAAAATCATTTGAAACTTGTGAAAAGTGAATAAATGAACCTGACAACAGGTGAAATAAGTTATTACCCCAGTTATGTGTGCCTATTATCGATATTGTTGTTGTATTCAATCGATAAGGGAAATTACAATGTGAACCACATATTTAAAATACAATGATATGAAAATTTTCAATGAATTAAAAATACATTAAAAGTAAATACAGTTTAAGTTCCGTCGAACCGTATTTTTACCACCATAATAATCAAAGTTGGTTGTTATACCTAAATGATTATTATTTACAGAGCGGATTCTGACTCACTACGAATTTATTTGCAAAACCGATGAAATCTTTATATAGGGGATAGGGATATACCAAAAAAGTGGCACACAATTGGAAATTATTTGAATAGAAAAAAAAAAACTAAAAACCGTAAAAAGTAGTTAAGTTCGACCAGACCGATCTTATAATATATCATCCACTAATGATATACCGATAATTACTTTTAATAAAGTGTCAAACCCCACATGATGCTGTACTACATTTCAGTAAATTATTACGAAATATTTGTATAAGGGATAACATAAACCAGTGATCGGAACAGTATTATCGGATGGGGCCGACCATATGATACCCCATCATATTACCACGGAACACAAACTTTCTGCGAATCTATATTCCGTGCATGGGCAATATATGTATATATAATATATTTGCACCCTTTCGACTGATAAGAGATCAACAGCTGCTTTTTCTTACCCTGGCATATTTTCGGAATATTTTTGACGGCGTAAACATTTACCCATAAGACACAAATTTTGCCATTTTTGACTCGCTGAATAATGATCGATCAATAAATCGATCATACTAAATGGTTGCCTCATTCTTATCCCCATGTAATGTGTTGTGATGCTCGGCTAATTATTGTGGCCTATAGAGCGATTTGAAAATACACACAAAAATTTAATTTTTGGTCCATTTCTTCCTCTAAATATCATCTGATCATATCTGAATGTTATAGGCGTCATCCTTGACCATGGCTGGAACTTCGTGTAAAATTTCAAATCGATCAGTGCAAAAAACATATGCCCTATAGTGTGGTTTTGATCATCAGAATAGGTATAACACTCGTATACGGACACACACAACAACATAATTGGCAACAATTTAATGGTCAACCACTCCTCTTGTATATACAATCGACTTCTGAGGTATATATCCTTCAGAAGTAAATATATTCTTCATAGAATACAAATTTTGTGATATTTCTCACAAAAGTCTGGGTCCATTTGGTCCGCTAAACATTCACTGTCATACTTATTCTTTGATCAGGCCACTATCTTTCTCTGTAAAAATTCAAGATATTCGGGTCATAATTGTGGGCTCTAGAGCGACCAAAAAAAAAAAAAAACAAAAATAATTTGTTTTTGTCCATTTCATCCTCTAAATACTAACTAATCATTACCAAAAACAATAGTGGTCTTCTTTGGGCCTTCAACATATGATGTGCATTCAAAATATGTTAAAATGGTTGGGAACTTCATATGGTGATTCTTTGGGCAGGAGAATGAAAATAAAAAACCAGTTAGCGGAGCAGTATTTTCGGACGGCCATACGATACCCTACACAACTACCACGGAACTCAAATTTTCTGCGGATGTATATTCCGAGCCTGGGCAATATTTCGTGATATTTGCACCCTCTTACCCGATTAGAGGTAAACAGCACCTCTTCCTTACACTGACATATTTCCCGAATATTACTAGTATTCATTATAGCTATTGTCCATACACTGACATATTTTTCGAATATTACGAGTATTCAGTACTGCTTTTGTCCAGATTCCCTTCACCGTGCGATGTGTTGTGATGTTCGGCTTTCATTTGTAGTCTATAGATCGACTCGAAAATAACACAAAAAATTAAGTTTTCGGTCCACTTCATTCCAAAATTATTATCTGGTCATCACCGAAAATTATAGGCGTTGTCCTTTACCATAACTGAAACCTCATGGAACATTTCAAAGCGATCAGCGCTATAGTTCCCCTCTGTAGAGTGATAATGGTTTACTAAATAATATACGAATACGGAGATACCTGTAAATATTTAGGTGTAACTCCCACATCCGAGCACATACAACAATATAATTGATATTAATTTAAAGGTCACCCACTCCTCTTGGATATAATATAAACTTTTCGGGTCTATGTCCTTCAGGGGTAAATATATACGCTATAGAATACAAATTTTATCATTTTTCACACAAAAGTCAGGGTCCATTTGACCCGCTAAATATTGACCGATCTTTATGAAAACAGGCATGCTTATTCTTTGGTCTGATCCCCTTCTCCATGGAAAATTTCACGATGTTCGGGCCACTATTGCGGCCTCTGGAGCGACCAGAAAAACGGACAAAAATTTAGTATTTGGTCCATTTCATCCCCTAAATATTAACCGATCTTTCCCAAAAACAATAGGGGTCTTCATTGGCTAGAACTCATCATACATGCAAAATTTCGTGAAGATTGGTCCATAACTGTGGCCTGTATCGTGTTTACAAATTATAATGGACAGACGGACAGACGGACACACATGTCTAGATCGACTCAGCTAGTCGAGATATGACGATCGGTATACTTAAAGGTGGGTCTAGGACCAATATTTCGCGGCGTTACAAACTTTTGGGGCTGCACAAAGCTATAATACCCTGACAACATAGTTGTGTAGGGTATAACTACAAGCACTCAGGTTGGAGAAATGGACTAGGAGGTATTAACGTATCGAAAAGAAAACCTATATTGAAAATTTTCTGGAATGAAGGAAACCGGAACAAGGAAAATTACAGCCACTTAAGAGTATTGAAAATGTTACTACGTTGGAGTCATTTGATGACCCAAATCGTATTTGTTTTGCCAAAATTCCAAATTTGATTGTGCAAATTGGGAGACAAAGCTAAAAGAAATCAATATGAATGCCCTTCTCACAAACGGGTAGATGATGGGATCAATCGATCCACTCCTTCTGGTACCTCCTCCATAAGGTGTCACCATTTAAAAATTTCTAAATCCAATGTAAATTCAGTTAACACGTCTATATAGGCCACTTCTATCGGCCCATCTCTTAATATTTTTACCGAACCTCTTTGTAGAAAAATAGCAAATTTCATATGAAGCTAATTAATTTACCGATTTGGTAAAAACATATAAATAATATAAACTGAATGAAAAATCCTGCGGGCCTTTATATTTTTAAACTAAAATAGCACAATATAGGTCCATCATCTATGCTACGTCTTCCACAAAAATCACGTTTAATGCATACTGCAGACGATATGTCATATGCTGAGGATATTCATTTGTCGACAACACTTCTACTCTACTTTTTTTTCTCAACAAAATGTGTGGGTGA
Organism: Musca vetustissima; assembly: GCF_032173495.1. Lineage (NCBI taxonomy): Eukaryota > Metazoa > Arthropoda > Insecta > Diptera > Muscidae > Musca > Musca vetustissima. The sequence goes on from NW_026883913.1 coordinate 46,623, forward strand.
TAATATGTATATGTATTTTTTTCTAACATAGTAGAAGGGTTAACTAATCTTAGACCCAATACCCTTTGGTCTATTTATAGAATACCTTTTGGTATTCTATAGAAGACCGTCGATATGAAGAATTTTTGATATTCTATAACAAGACAATTTGATTTTGTATAAGAAGATCCTTTGGAAGATTTTTGTCTTCTATAATATGCTTTCTAACTAGTTAGAAATCCTAAGATTGCGGTCAATTTGGTTTAACTCATGTCCAAGATCCTCAACACACCGACGTTTTGAATTGGATCAATATTGGTAAGAAGATCTGGAGACTAATATGGGGACGACTCTAAAAGAATGGACCAATATTTTCATAGGAAGGTTGAGAATTAAATGAAGATTCAAAATATCAAATTACAATCATTTCGGTTAAAAAATGTGCCCAAAATAGCGAAGAATACGGGCTACGTTTTTAGGGATATATCTCGCAAATTGGGCCAATATTGATCATTTTTGATATGACGATTTTCCCTACCCTAGAGAATATAAATATAAACTTACAGCCAATTTGTCTTTTAGATGTGTCCACGCTTTCCAAAATACATAAATTTGGGAGACCTACGTACCGTTATTTTCTACAAAGACAGCCCGTCTCTAAATAATTTACTGGTCTTCTATAAGTAGATCTTCGATATCTTATAAAAGGCCTTATTTTTTCTAAGAAAAGCCTTATTTTTTTCAAAAAGCCCTTTGTAATTTTATAAGAAGACCTCCTAGTCTTCTATTAAAAATAACTTGTGGTCTTATGTAAGAATACATCCTTATTGAAGACCAACTATACTTCCAATTTGTACTCTATAAGCCGACCAATTGATATTCTATAAGCCAACGCACTAGGTTTTCTGTAAGAAGTGATTCTTGACTTCAATAAGAATACCCTTTGGTCTATTTATAGAATACCTTTTGGTATTCTATAGAAGACCGTCGATATGAAGAATTTTTGATTTTCTATAACAAGACAATTTGATTTTGTATAAGAAGATCCTTTGGAAGATTTTTGTCTTCTATAATATGCTTTCTAACTGGTTAGAAATCCTAAGATTGCGGTCAATTTGGTTTAACTCATGTCCAAGATCCTCAACACACCGACGTTTTGAATTGGATCAATATTGGTAAGAAGATCTGGAGACTAATATGGGGACGACTCTAAAAGAATGGACCAATATTTTCATAGGAAGGTTGAGAATTAAATGAGGATTCAAAATATCAAATTACAATCATTTCGGTTAAAAAATGTGCCCAAAATAGCGAAGAATACGGGCTACGTTTTTAGGGATATATCTCGCAAATTGGGCCAATATTGATCATTTTTGATATGACGATTTTCCCTACCCTAGAGAATATAAATATAAACTTACAGCCAATTTGTTTTTTAGATGTGTCCACACTTTCCAAAATACATAAATTTGGGAGACCTACGTACCGTTATTTTCTACAAAGACAGCCCGTCTCTAAATAATTTACTGGTCTTCTATAAGTAGATCTTCGATATCTTATAAAAGGCCTTATTTTTTCTAAGAAAAGCCTTATTTTTTTCAAAAAGCCCTTTGTAATTTTATAAGAAGACCTCCTAGTCTTCTATTAAAAATAACTTGTGGTCTTATATAAGAATACATCCTTATTGAAGACCAACTATACTTCCAATTTGTACTCTATAAGCCGACCAATTGATATTCTATAAGCCAACGCACTAGGTTTTCTGTAAGAAGTGATTCTTGACTTCAATAAGAATACCCTTTGGTCTATTTATAGAATACCTTTTGGTATTCTATAGAAGACCGTCGATATGAAGAATTTTTGATCTTCTATAACAAGACAATTTGAATTTGTATAAGAAGATCCTTTGGAAGATTTTTGTCTTCTATAAGAATATCCTTTAGGTCTTTTAAGACGATTCTTTGGTCTTCTATAAGAAGAACCTTTGGTCTTCAATAAGAAGATCCTTTGGTCTTCTATAAGAAGAACCTTTGGTCTTCTATAAGAAGAACCTTTGGTCTTCAATAAGAAGACACTTTGGTCTTCTTCTATAAGAAGGTCCTCTTATTCTCTATAAGAAGACCCTTTGGAAGACCTTTTTGACTTCTATATAAATACCCTTATAGAAGATCAAAAGTAATTCTTATAGAGCATTTTATTACGACCCTTTGGACCCACTGGTATTCTACAACTAGGCGCACTGGTCTTCTATAAGAAGACCTATTGATTTTCCATATAAAGTCCTTCTTATGGAAGACTGTTTGCATGTTTGCTCGTCTATAAGAGTGTACTATGTTCTTCTTATAAACTACCAGAAGGACTTCTTATCATATCTCGACTAGCTGAGTCGATCTAGACATGTGTGTCTGTCCGTCCGTCCGTCCGTCTGTCCATTATAATTTGTAAACACGATACAGGCCACAGTTATGGACCAATCTTCACGAAATTTTGCATGTTGGTTGGGTTCTGGCCAATGAAGACCCCTATTGTTTTTGGAAAAGATCGGTTAATATTTAGGGGATGAAATGGACCAAATACTAAATTTTTGTCGGTTTTTCTGGTCGCTCCAGAGGCCGCAATAATGGCCCGAACATTGTGAAATTTTCCATGGAGAAGGGGATCGGGCCAAAGAATAAGCATGCCTGTTTTTATAGAGATCGGTCAATATTTAGCGGGTCAAATGGACCCTGACTTTTGTGTGAAAAATGACAAAATTTGTAGTCTATAGCGTATATATTTACCCCTGAAGGACATAGACCCGAAAAGTTTATATTATATACAAGAGGAGTGGTTGACCTTTCAATTAATACCAATTATATTGTTGTATGTGCTCGGATGTGGGAGTTACACCTAAATATTTACAGGTATCTCCGTATTCGTATATTTTTTAGTAACCCATTATCACTCTAGAGAGCGGAACTATAGCGCTGATCGCTTTGAAATGTTCCATGAGGTTCCAGTTATGGTCAAGACCAACGCCTATAATTTTCGGTGATGATCAGATAATAATTTTGGAATGAAGTGGACCGATAACTTAATTTTTCGTGTTATTTTCCAGTCGATCTATAGACCAAAAATGAAAGCCGAACATCACTATACAACCCACGGTGAAGGGAATCTGGACAATATCTGTACTGAATACTCGTAATATTCGGAAAATATGTCAGTGTGAGGAAGATGTGCTATTTACCTCTAATCGGGCAAGAGGGTGCAAATATCACGAAATATTGCCCAGGCTGGGAATAAACATCCGCAGAAAATTTGAGTTCCGTGGTAGTTGTGTAGGGTATCGTATGGTCGGCCCCGTCCGACTATACTGCTCCGCTCACTGGTTTTTATATTGATTTTCATTTAAAATCTTTATAGGTGCAAGTATGTATAAATTTAAAAACCGTAAAAACTTATATAAAACCAGCCTTTGTTTCTGTAATAATACTAGAATTTAATTTATTCCTGTTGATTGATTTCTGACTAGTATTTCTAAACCAAAATATTAAAGCCTCTCATCTCAAACATGATTAAATTTCCAACCAAATTCCTTTCCTATTGATTTCTTCGACAAATTAATACAACATATTTTTTTGTCCTTACGATTAAAACCACCTACCGAACAGTACACTCGGCCCAGCATGTTTGGCAAATATTGACAACGGTAGGAACTAAAACAGAAACAACAACAGCAAATACCCAACATTTAGGTGAAATTTGTATATTGGATAAATTTAATCAAATGAATATTTCCCGTTGAGATAATTAATCGAAAACTGCCTACGAAGGATTGAGGGCGTTACAAGAGTGAATGTTATCATCATCGTCGTCTTCGTTGTCATCATCCGGCTGTTTGTCGTTGTTTGTGTGTGTTCATCTTTACGGATGTTGGCTTTGTTCAGCAACAAAAAGAGGGAAAACTAGAACAACGAAGGATGTTGGTAACTTAATTAAGATCTCTAAAGGACACCTGCTGCGCGCCGCACCAACATACAAACAACCTTGGATAAATAAAAGCGAACAACAAGAGAAGAAAACAGAAATCCAACTAAAGATAAAATAAATTGTTTACAGTGGATCAAAGGTGGGCAGGGGTAACAGATATAAAGTAAAGCAGGGAACATAGAAAATGTAAGCCTATGGAGGTCATAGGACGTCAAATCAGTTCTAAATTTCTATGTGTGGCATGCCCTAGATCTCAATTCATATTGTTTCATATTGTTTGTAACAAATTTGTTTATATATTTTTTATCTTATGTTTACTTTGTCTTTGCGTCACTGTATCTCACATGCGCTTTAATCTATAGCAATATAATAAAATAAAACAAAAACACCAGAAAAAAACGCACAAAGCAAACAAATAGACAAACTCAGAGATAATACGACACAATTTGAAAGAGAAAGGAAAGGATAATAAATGATAGATATCCCAATAACCAATATCTATAAGATTGTAAATAGAATTTACCAGGTGACAATGTTCACACACAAACAGCAACAGAGAGACAGCAAAACAAAACCAAGGCGTAATAACAGTGGCCGCCAGGGTGAATAGATGATAAGTCAATTGTAAACAACTCCAAATTGTCTTCACCACTATCTATCAGATTTTATTTTCCCTACATCATAAAAATACATTTTCCAGATATAAAGAGGTTGCATTTATTAGGTTTGAGGGTCATGACCCGCTATTTGTAAGCATTGTTATACCTTCCACCATTAGGTTTATTATCGGGAAAAATTGTTCGTGGAACATTTTTAAAGTATGTATACATTTTTTATGGTGCCGTCGCATTTCCGGTACTTTGCAGTTTTAACCACATTTCCCAAGCGAAATGACTGTAATTTGGCATTCTGGGCCTTTTAATATAAGTTAATATTTTGGCATATACATCATATATTTCAGTCGAAGTGATTGTAATTTGGAACTTTCTGTTCTACGCGGATACAAAATTCTTCGCATCCATTATATAAATATCAGTTTCGGGATGTGGAAGGTCCTAGTTGAATTTTCCATTAGTCTGTAAATTAGTATTTTTTGTACAATAAAAATACGTCCCATCCTATAGCCTAGTAGATCATATTGTTCGCTAGAATAACAATATAAGTAGGATTTTGAAGGTGCTTCTTAGGTTTTGTATAGTATTAATGCTCTTTAGAAAATGTCATGCAATGTGTAGTTTTTGGAACCAAGATTTTATTAATAGAAAGGGATCATTTCTTTGCTTCCAAAAGAACCAAATTTAAAGCCCTGCCGCAAATCATTTCAAACACTTTCAACAGGATATATATTTTATTCATGGGCTATAGCATGAATTTGGGAATTTGTGGGAATTTTGACAAGAATTTAGATCAAGTCTAACCACTGTCAAAATTTCTGCAAAAAAAAAAAGAGATTTGTTGTGCAGGCGAAAATCTGAAATGTGCCACGAATGTTTGCCACCCATTTCTATTTCTATAAGAAATTCAGTTGCATATCTTGCATTAGAATCTGTCGATGGTGAAGTTGTTTACCCAGATCCAGCCAATCACCTCAATTTTATATTTAGATGGGTAGGTTCCAAGTGAAGTTGTCCCCTAGATCCGGACAATCACCTCAATTTTATATTTGGAAGGGCAGCTGTGGAAGCCGATTTTTGGGTAGTACGGACTACGGCAATATAAAAAAATGGCGTTTCCGACCAGGATGGACATTTTTAAGTGCAATTTTTTTTTTATTTTCGATATAATTTTTATACTCTACACAACTATGATGTCAGGGTATTATAGCTTTGTGCTGCCCCAAGAGTTTGTAACGCCGCGAAATATTGGTGCTAGACCTACCTTTAAGTATACCGATCGTCATATATCGACTAGACATGTGTGTCCGTCCGTCCGTCAGTCCATTATAATTTTTAAACAAGATACAGGCCACAGTTATGAACCAATCTTCATGAAATTTTGCATGTATGATTGGTTCTGGCCAATGAAGACCCCTATTGTTTTTGTTGAAGATCGGTTAATATTTAGGGGTTGAAATGGACCAAAAACTTTATTTTGTCTGATTTTCTGAGGGCTCCGGAGGCCCCAATCGCGAAATTTTACATGGAGAAAGGGATCGGGCCAAAGAATAAGCATGTCTGATTTTATAAAGATCGGTCAATATTTAACGGGTCAAATGAACCCTGACTTTTGTGTGAAAATGGGTGCAAATATCACGAAATATTGCCCAGGCTCGGAGGAAAAATCCGCAGAAAGTTAGAAATTCGTGGTAGTTGTGTATGGTATCGTATGGTCGGCCCCGTCCGACTATACTGCTCCGCTCACTGGTTTTTTAATTGTACAAATTTTGTCAAAATTATTTACTTGTTTTTTTTCTTCACAACATAAAGTAATTGTCAGCATGACAATTTAATTTCTATAACAACAATGTTGTTTTTGTTAAATGTTCGTTGTTGTAGCTGATGCATACACCTTATTAAATACACCTAAATAAATTACAGCTAATTCGGTTGAAAAACGTCTCCAAAATACGGAATTAGGGGGTATCGTGGCTACCTTGATACTTGGGTCAATATTAATAATTTTTAGTACGCAGATGTCATATTTAATCATAACCCAAAATACCAAATTACAGCACATTCGGTATAAAACGTGTCCAAAATAATGAAAATTGAGGGTTATATCTCCAAAAAATTCTTGCATTAAATATTTGTAAATCCATGATCATGAATAATACCAAATCCCAAAAAATTACATAAAATTAATTTTAACCTCTTCAGCTATTCAAATCGGTCCGAAAAGCTGTCTTAGATTAAACTTCTAGACAACTGCATAGAAACCACATAGGTGGATCCATAATCAAAAATAAATATAAATATCGGTCCTCATATATAAGTCCAGCCCCTTAGTAGGTATTTTGATGGTCCTAGTCGTAAGGGTCTTTATTTTAATATTACAAAGTGACTGTACGAGTAATTTGTTATTCCGGGACCTTGGTTAACCATATCTTCACAGAAATTTTTCAATACAAGTTCATGTTCCTATATAGACACCATACTACGGTTAAGCGTAATTTTCAGTATGTTCAAGGTCTTAGCTCAATTTACCAAACTAAGTGCCTGTATGTTTTTTTACTGGCAGCAATTTACCATGACATAGCCATTCTTATAACCGATATTTTGAATATCTATCTCTTGGTGGAGGATATGAAAAGTTCGATCTGATCGATTTTAACGATGATTTTTATTAGTGTTGGCGGTTTATTTGGGATACCATTTGGATTTTGTTTTTGCAAAATAGTCAGGCTGAATCCCAGTTTGTTGTTTTTTATAAAAAACAACTATATATTAGTGGGGAATGTATGTCATTGTTTGCCGAGGTGTAAGGCAGTTTTTTGTTGGGATATTATAAAAACAGCAAACTGGGAATCAGCCTGACTATTTTGCAAAAACAAAAAAAAAATGATTTTTTTTGTTAATTCTTAGAACCCACTGTGCCAATTCTAATACGCTCTACACCTACATACAAACGCATTCAACAAATATACTTATCTTGTTTTGTACACAACTGATAGTTGGTAGTTCAAAAACAGTAGTCGTCCTCACCGCGGTTTGGTTGTTGATTCATCTAACCAATACAACTACCAGTAATGTTGCCATAAC
>NW_026883914.1:0-53580 GCF_032173495.1 Musca vetustissima
TGGGTACTTAATATCTCCACAAAAAATTATAAATATAGGTCCACTTTTTCTGGTAGCTCCCATATAAGGGTACCCCCAATTTTGCGGTATTTTGGGGTTCTTGAGCGCGTTTTTCAACCGATTTCGCTGAAATTTGGTATTTTGTAGTCGTATATGGTAACAAATCTCCCTACCAAAAATTATTAATATTCACCCCCTTTTAGGGGTAGTCCCCTTATAACCCCCTTTTTTATTTTAAAATAGTTAGCTGATGTTTTCCGGGTGTTGGGGTTATCCCATGTAGCTGTATTCCACCATAGTAGGGGGGTTATTCGGCAGACGAAATTTTCAGTTCACATAGTATGGAATTCTAAAACGATTTAGTCGATTTAGCCATATGTTGTAATCATTTTTATCTTGACCTAAAAACTAAAACGTGAGGTTTGAGAATGAACTATATTGACCCGCATTTAGGACCAGGTCCTATATAAAACATCCTACCTATTTAATATTTAGCGTGATGGACGGTATTGAAATTCAAAACTAAAATATTTGCTCGGAACTTGAGCTGCATCGGCCTTAATTAGGCCTAACCCCTTATATAATGAAAACACCAAGTAGTTGCTAATTCCTACACAATGTTGTCAATATTGGTCCCGCTTAAGTATGCCTCATATATAATATTGCCCTCGAAATTGGAATATTTTCAGGATTTTATACACATGTTTCACCATACCATGCGTTAATAATATATGTCAAAATTTTAGGGTTTTGAGATTTTAGGAAAACCCTCATTGAAATTGCTGAATTTTCTATTTGGTTTACAGCAATCGATTGGAAGAATTATGGTTATATGTATTTTCCCCATGTTTTCATTTCAAAAAATGGTCAGTATTTTTATGGTGGAGGGTATCCAAAGTTCGGCCCGGCCGAACTTAACGCTTTTTTACTTGTTAAGATTACCGTTATTCTCTCAAAACGATTCATCACAGCTATTGGTTGTGATGATCACAGGCAATGTTGTTGTGACAAGTTGATCAAGACAAGTTCCCGTTATTCCACGCTAGAACACGTGGTTGGGGCTTGCTATAAAATCGAGATCAACGAGTGAAAAGGGGCAGTAAGTGTCAGGTGAGTGACACATTAAATAAATTCTGATAGCCGCCCTAGGGTACTTATTCAGGTACCTATTCCCAAAGAAATTATTCCGTATCCTTGCTTTGTAAAATCCTTACTTGAGTACTTATCCAGATCTCTTGCAGTAGAATCCTTGCGTCTCCTTGCATAAGTAGACTCCTTCTGTATACTTGCTGGAGTACTTACTAAGGTCTCCTGCATTAGAATCCGTTCGTATCCTTGTTTGAGTATTTATTAGGGCTCCTGCATTAGAATCCATCCGTATCCTTGATTGAGTACTTATTAATGCATCTTGCAGTAAAATCCTCCCGTATCTTTGCTCGAGTACTTAATAAGGTATCTTGCGGTATCATCCTCCCGTATTCTGTCTGGAGTACCTAATAAGGTCTCTTGCTGTAGAACATTTTCATACCCTTGATGGAGTAGTTATTAAGATCCCCTGCATTAGAATCCTCCCGTATATGTCCTTTAATACTTACTAAGGTCACCTACAGTAGAATATTTCCGCAGCCTTGCTTGAATCCTTCCGTATCCTTGCTGGAGCACTTATTAAGGTCTCCTGCATTAGAATCCTCCAGTGTCCTGCCTTGAGTACGTATTAAGGTCTCTTGCAGTTGAATCATCCAGTATCCTCGCTTGAGTACTTATTAAGGTCTCACGCAGTAGAATCCTCCAGTACCTTGCTTGAGTACGTATTAAGGTCTCTTGCAGTAGAATTGCTGGAGTACTTACTAAGGTCTTGCTGTTCAACTCTTTCATACTCCTGCTTGAGTAGCTATTAATTCCTCCTGAAGTATTATCCTTTCGTATCGTTGCTTGAGTACTTATTAAGGTCTCTTGCAGTAGAATTCGTGCGTATCCTGTAGCATATTTCCCCAATAGTCCTACGTAGTTGGAAATGCCGAATCCTAGCATTTGTGAGAGTACTTACCCAGGTCTCTGATTTCCAGTATCCCAGTACATTCCCTATCAGGAGCACTTATCCAGGTCTCCACTTCGAAGCTAAGTTACAAATCAAACCTCGGACAGACGGCCATTCCATAGTATTAAGTAATAGCTTAAGTGTTCCTTGCGAATACATACATTTCGTACTGAATAAACATTATATAACTTAAAAACACTCTTTCTTTCTCTCTCGCACACAAACAAATTATCCTGTCGTTACAGATGCTTATAGAAGGCGTGGATTTTTTTTTAAATTCAGTTTTGGAGGCGTATAGAAAGCGTCGATTTGTAAAAATTCATTTTTGGGAGCTCTGAGGAACCTGGAATTTTTAAAAAATATTTTTTTAAGGGCTCTAATGCTCCTGGAATATTTAAAACATATTTTTTGAGGGCTCTGATGATCCTGGAGTTTATAAAAATATTTTTAAAGGCTCTAATGAATATGGAGTTTTAAAAAATATTTGAGGGGCTTTTAGGACCGTACTCACTCACTCATTCTATTACGGTTCATATTCGAATATGAACACTAAAAATTTTATTAAGACAATTAACCCAAATAAACTCGAAGGATATGCAGCGAAAGGACCAAAATAATCCTTTCTACTGCTGTCAAATGAATGCAAGAAAAAATCCTTAAACTTTCTGCACTTTTGTCTGGCCAAACGAAAAGAAGAATATCCAACAACACCATCCAAAAAAAAACTCCGAAGCTAGGTAGACAAGAAAAGGCCATCATGCAAAAATCCTTTAGGATTCTCCTAAAAGAAATTAAGTCAACACAAACAACAAGTTGTTGTTGGTATGGGTATTGTTGTTCTTTTTGCCATTGCCAGGTTGTATTGTCATGCCAGTCACGTCATTTGTTTACCCATAGCTCTGTGCTCAGTACTCTGTTTCTTGTAGCTGCTGGGTGACACATTTTGTGACACACAGCATGTGTGTAATGAACCCCCTCCGAGGCTGTAAGAAGAAGAAGAACAAAAAGAAGTGAATAGGTCTCAGTTCCATTGGGGCATCCATTACAATCTCACATGAATTTACCGAGAAGTCTATGTACTATTTGGAAGGGGTGGAAGCATAGACATGTCAATATGTAGTACAGAATATATGTCAAATAAACAGACAGACAGAGAGACACTCAGCAACACTCACACACATCAATTCTCTATGTGTATGGGTGATGCTACATGTTTTGCAAGACATGCATGCTTGAGTGTGGGACAACAAGGAGCGACGGACGAATGGTATTTAATGTTTAGTTACCGAAGGATACTGTTGCCAATCTTCCATTAGGTTTTGTTTTCTAACCTGGATCTGACATCCTTGTGTACACAACGGACAATGGAATTGAAATGCATTTCTGGGTGGACTGAAGACACAACAAATCGAATTTTAAATCAGGAAAGGTGAGACATTTTCGAAATTCTAAAAAATTTAAGTCTTTTGTGTGCCTTGAAGCCCCTTAAAATGCTGTACCCTCATATTTTTCCTTTAATATAACCATCCCTATATTGAGTCCTTAACATTGATGCCTCAATCAATGTCAAATAACCCCTTCTTTCGGTTTCACTTCATTTCATCTGTCTTTGACACCATTTATGTCGGGATGTCTAAACTATGTGGCAAAAAAATAGTCGTCACTCAATGTTCAGACCTTTTTGCCGCTCACCCCTTAAATGTCATCAGTTTTTAGATGTTGCATCTCCACCTATCTCTCCCTTCGCCTGTCTCTCAATTCCTTGTGAATTTCAATTAAATGATGGATGGATGTTTGAATGTCGATGGCTGATGTTTTGTAGCATCAATAGGATTTTTTGATTTATGATCTGCATTCGATAGAAATGTTCGCCGAGGACGATAAGAGAGAAAAAATCGTAGACGCAGTATATAAAATGCAACAAATGATTAAATGATTGATTTTTAGTTAATATTCACGATAGATGTTTTGGAAATCTGTATGTGGTTTTTTGTAAAATAACATTTTTTAATTGAGATTTTAAGGATGGAATAGAAATAGTTTTTAAATCACTATTATAAGTAGTGAGGATAGAGGAGAACGTTCAAAATTTTATCAATTTACATCGTAGTTCAGACAATAGTCGTTCGTTGGCGATGTTCATGTTTGTGTCTTTGCTAGCTATGACCACTTATTGTTCGTGTCTACGCTAAAAACATGAACAGCACCATAGAGCGACAATTTTCTGAACAAAAATGTCATCCAAATGCTAAAAATGGAATCAAAATAAAGTATACTTATATTGTCAATAATAGCCACTACAAAAAATGTTCTTTAAAAAGACCAGAACCGTACTAATAGGAAGTATACGTCTGAGCGATCAAAATCGCATGAAATTACATTGTAGTTTACACAAATACTGGCGGATGGCGCTGTTCGTTTACTTTCGATCACTAGGTTGTTGTATCAGCAATTCACCACCGATGGTTAGTGTCTATGTTACAACACCAACAGCATCACTGTGAGCGGTAATTGTATGAAATGCAATCCTAGTTTAAGCTGTTCACGTTTGTAGCCTAGACACAAACCACCAGTGCTGAACTGCAAATACAAGAACCTAGTGATCGATAGTACAAACACGAACAATGCCATCTAGAGAAAATTAGCTGAATACGTCGCAATTGGTTTTGATTTTGGACGTTCTCCCGTATCTTCCCTACTATTTTAGATGTGGAGTTTAAACAAAATTGTATTTATTCGTGGATTTTTAATATAATATTCTTATCGCCTTTATGGTCGTATATTAGGTGTGTTATATTACGGCCCTGTATTGTTTAAAGAATATTTTAAGGGCTATCATAAGTCTGTATTTTTTAGAATATTTGTGAGAGATCTTATGAGCATGCACTTTTAAACAATATTCTTGTCTGAGAATATTTGTGTCAGATCTACAGAATTCGTATTTTTTAGGACTATTGTAAGCAAGGATGAATATAAGCAATTTGTTTTATGAAACAAATGTTTTATAATATTTATAAGTGTCCAACAAAATCTGTTATGTGGTGACTATGTAAGTAATTTCAAATCTGATTCAAGAAGCTGACCCTGTGTCCAAATTTTCACCGGAGTTGATTGTAGATAGGTTATTTGAAACAAGAAAAATAACGGATTACCCTGTCAGGTCATTTATCAGACATGGTGCTACTATGAGGATGACTGGCGCTCTGTCAGCGCTATACCCTTCTAGACATTACCTAGAACAGAATGTCATAACTAACCCATAGGCGGTATTTTACATTAAACACTTCTAACTCGGCTACCTGATTTTAATGTGGGTCTAATGCATAATGTGGTGTTAAATGCTAAATATATTAACATTGAAGAGACTGCGGAGGTGTATCATGTTCTGATAAAGAAAAGAGTTGGATATACGAGATGCTCTAGCGTCATGTGCAGTAGCAACTTTCTTATCGTAATAATTATGTATTCTCAAAGAGATAGATTTGTAGTAGATGCACTGTCTGGTCGAATTTTTCCTTTCAGTCAATCCGGTGTATGGAACGAGCTGGTTTGCTGCAGCACGGCGCCTGTCCAAAATTCGATATCAGACGAAAAAGCAAATCTGAACCAATTTCGATAGTCAACATTTTGTGTCAAATTTAATCTCTCTTCATTTCATAAATGCGGCCTGTACTTTGCCTATAATAATATATGGTCATGCATAAATAGACTCAAAAAATGATTTGTGACATATTCTCAAATGTATCCATGGTTACCATTTATACACTCTGGTACAGTACCCTGTACTGCAGTGTGGTGAAGGTTATTATGGAGATGAAATTATTACCAGCTAGAGAAACTTTTATAAGTAAAATGCTGAGTTAAAAGAAGACTGCGGCAAGGAAAACGATGGTGCCTACAAGAGGCCTTCAAAAATTAGAGTTCTTCAAATATGAACATAGAGGCTGCAGAAAGAAAGGATGGAACTATGGAGTCCTATTTTCGCTATGGGAGCTAGAATAACATTATTAAAAACTACTGAACAAGTTATAGTGTAGATAAACAGTTTAAATACGAAAGAGAATATAGAGTACCCAAATCAGCATATAGAAGGAGCGCCGACTGGGAAATAAAAAAACAATCCGGTAGGTTGAGAAACTGTAGAAAAGCAATGTAAAATGGTTGCAGGGTATAACCAAGCCCTAGAACAAATTGATATTTGAGGATGAGCGACGAAGGCATAGGTAAAGCCTATGCAAGCAGGGTTTAAAATGCAGCTTCAAAAACATTAGCATTAGCTCTAAACTGCTACTGCTAAAAAATATTGACATTATGACTAACAGCCTGTTTTTGTAAAATTCGAAACGAAACAATTCGAACTAATTACTACCAAACCTTTATTTATGTAAAAAATGTTTCTTGATTCAAAACAAGAATAAATGACATATTTTTCAAAACCAAGGAGTTTGGTCGTAAGTCACTCGAATTCGTTCGTTTATAATTTTACAAAACCAGGGTGTAAATCAGCAAACGGCTAGCTTTTTTAGTTCGTAGCATTCGTGCTAAGCACGTATTTCACATGCGAGCTTTTTTGTTATGACCAATCGGCAGTACGGCTACATATTCATATTTCGCCGACGAATAATCAGCCGATGGTTGTTTTTATGTTTGTGTGTTGCCAACGCAGAAATTAAAAAAAGGCAATTCATTTTGTGTATTGTTATTTAATTTAAACTTGTCAAATCGCAATTAAAAATTGTCAATAATAGTACTAAAAACTAAATAATATATTAAATTAAACTCTTTAGCAAGTATTACTAATTGGCTTTGTTCGAAAAAATGAAATTATCATAATCGCGATTTTTAATTCGAAATTTAAAATTTCAATGGGCAACACTGAACTCGAAAAATGCTCGGGTTTTGTTTGCTAAAAATCTTGCTAAGTAGCCACAGTCAAGGTGCTTAGTCTTCATTGTAAGCTTTGGTTGTTAGTCGCGTTGACAATTATGTTGTAGTTGTTCATTGCTATTTTGTAGCTGCTGACAAAATCAAGAAGCTTTAGTTTTGCTTGCTAAAATTATTCGCAATGTATTGCTATTTGCTGTAGTTGTGCTTGGCTGTGCTGCATATTTTGAGGATGAATTTAGTTAGCAGTACGGCAATTTTCTGTGTTTTTGCTATTTTGGCGTTAGCATTTTAAACCCTGATTATGAGTAATGTTTATACGGGAGAGTGTTCCAAATCGAATCATCTTTCAGACTATAGTCGCTCTTTGCTGATGTTCGTGTTTTTTGCCTCTGCTATCGATCACAAGGTTGTATCTTCAATTCATCACTGATGGCTCATGTCTACGTTACAAACTCGAAAGAAACCATCGAATGATAATTGCCATAAATACAATGTAATTTGATACCATCGCTAAACAATCGACGTCTATATCAACCTCTATTGTAGTTCGGGTTTGTGCGTTTGCTATTAATTACAATGTTTGGTTTGTGCCTATGTTACAATGTCTGAAATAAGATGATAGGTTGAGCAGTTCGTGCTTGTAGCGTAGACACGAACCCTTACTGGTGAATTGCATTTACAAACTGGTAACAAAGACATAAAAGTATAAAGATACATTGATACGTCGACAAGCTCCAATAGATGGTTTTTACTCTGTTGTTACGATATCATAACAACAGAGCGAACAATATTAAACATTCTAAGCGCTATATAGCAAGCTTAATGTGTTTATTTAATTATTAAAGTAAATAAACACTTTATCGCGTGTTGGTGTTTTTATTGTTAACATGCCTTTGTTATACCTGATTCCCCTGGATATTATTTTATAAACTATTTTGTCAAAATGCATTTTGTCGAGTTTACGGTTTCTATGTCTTTGTTGGTAATGTATAGCAAAGGCATTAACATGAATAGTGCCATCCGACGGTAATTGTGTAAACTACAATGAAATTTTATTCGATTTTGAACGCTCTCCCATATCTTTCCTACAGTGATGGGTGTGGACATTTAAATGAATATTTTTGTAGGGTCTGGATTTTCAAATGAATATTTTTTACAGGTATTTAAGATATATTTAAATATAAACTTTTTAAGGAATTTAAGAGTTGTAGACTTTAAAGAAATATTAAATTTTATAAATGATTTTAAGTATATATTTTTAATATTTATGTAGAGGTTTTTATGACATATATAGTTTAAAGAATATTTGCCTTTACTTGGACCTGAATTGTTTAAATAATTATTTAATTTATTATAATATTAGAGTCTGAAGTATTATGGGCATTTGTTAAAAAAATTGTATTAATTATTTTTTAGAAATTTTGTAGTATGTTGGTAAGGAAAATATATCCACTTTTGTTAAAAGATTACTAGGTTTGTGGTTTACGGACAAATATAACACACAAAACTCTACAAAAAGTTTTAATTCGCTAAAAAAACATTTCGTAAGAAAAAAGCTCAAGAAACTGGGCCAGTGTCGAATCTTTCACCGATAGAGATGATGAATAATACCAAGAAAACCTCAATATAGAAAATTTTAACGAAAACTTCTGATTTATGAAAACCCTGCAGTTTTGTTACAGGAACCCCGGTACTCAAACTTATACCTACAATATTTACCATTGAAAATAAGATAATATATTGTAGTTAACTTCAGAATGCCTATTTCAGATGGAAATTGGATCCATTCTATTTTATCTTGTTAATTGGTGTGGCACCCAAACATCGAGCTTCTTTTTGAATCCAGCTTTGTGTAAATGGTTTAAAACTGTTTTATGGTCGATTTTTAGGCTCCTGGAAGATGTTACGACTGCTAACATGCCGGTCAACTTCGATCATTTCTCCGATATTATGGACCTCGCACATGTAGACCGGTCATCGAGGTCTACATGTGCGAGGTGCATCTTTAACATCAAAAATTCCTGAACACAATCTTCGAAACCAAAATTACACATGATTAGCTGTTACAGTATCGGAGCCATAAACACCATTCACAATTTTAGACGCTCGGCTTGCATTTTCGGCTTTGTCAAAGAAAAACTGTAAAATGTACCGAGTTTTCTTTTTGTTCACTGTCATTTTTACTACCCTGAATGCACCAAACAAAAACAGCAAAATAATTTTTTCCAACGAGCATAAATTGTTTGATCGATACTTTACGAGAAATCTATCAGTACAGTCATCTACCGAAAAATAATCGATTTATGTTTCTCCAAACTAATATGAAACTATTTCAGCAAATCTTGACTATATTTCAGCAAAATGTTGTGCCAATCGGCCTAATTTTATGCCTTTGTTGCTCTATTAAATAAAAATCGAACGAAAACATACATACATCCATATCCAAATCTGAACCGATTCCAATAAAACTTGGTAAACGTTAGGCTGTACTAACTTTAGTGCGTTGTGCAAAAATTTCGTGCCACTCCTTGGTGCACCATTTACTAAAAATCGGACAAAAATATATATGGGAGCCATATCTAAACCTGAACCGATTTTTCCCAATTTCAATAGGGTTCCAAATGGGTTATGCCAAATTTCATCCAATTCGTATTATAAATGCGACCAGCACTTTTTATACCCTCCACCATAGTATGGAGGGTATATTAGTTTTGTTTTTTCCGTTTATAACGCATCGAAATAATCATTTCCGACCCTATAAACTATATATATTCTTGATCAGCGTAAAATTCTAAGACGATCTAAGCATGTCTGTCTGTCCGTCTGTCTGTTGTAATCACTCTAGCGTCTAAACGAATTGAGATAGAGCCCCAAAATTTTGCATAGCAGGCAGGTTCGATGATGGGCTATATCGGTCCACGTTTAGGCATAGCTCCCATATAAGGGTACCTCCCATTTTTCGGTATTTTGAAGTTCTTAAGCGTGTTTTTCAACCGAATTCCCTGAAATTTGGTACATTGGGTTCTTATTAGGTACTAAATGCCTCCACAAAAAATTATTAGTATAGGTCCACTTCTTCTGGTAGCCCCCATATAACGGTACCTCCTAATTTTCAGTATTTTGAGGTTCTTGAGCGCGTTTTTCAACCGAATTCGCTGAAATTTGGTACATTGGGTTCTTATTGGGTACCAAATGTCCCTACAAAAAATTATATATATAGGTCCACTTTTTCTGGTAGCCCCCATATAAGGGTACCTCCCCATATCCAGTTTCTGGGGGGTTTTGACCGTATTTTTTCACCGAATTGGCTGAAATTCGGTACTTTTAGTTTTTATTGGGTAGCAAATCTTTGTACTAAAAATTATAAATATAGGTCAATTTTTTCAGGTAGCCCCCATATAAGGGTACCCCCCAATATTCGGTATTTTAGGGATCATGAGCGCGGTTTTCCACCGAATTCTCTGAAATTTGGTACATGGGGTTCTTATTGGGTACCAAATTTCCCCTCTAAAAATTATAAATATAGGCCCACTTTTTCTGGTAGCCCCCATATAAGGGGGCCTCCCAATTTCCAGTTTTTGGGGGGGTTTTACCGGATTTTTTCACCTAATTGACTGTAATTTAGTAATTTGAGTTCTTATTGGGTAGCAAATCTTTGTACTAAAAATTATAAATATAGGTCAATTTTTTCGGGTAGCCCCCCTATAAGGGTACCCCCCAATATTCGGTATTTTAGGGATCTTGAGGGCGGTTTTCAACCGAATTCGCTGAAATTTGGTAATTTGTAGTCGTACATGGTAACAAATCTCCCCACCAAAAATTAATTAGGCATAGCCCTCATATGATGATATCCCCAAATATTCACTATTTCCTACACTATGTAATCAATATTGGTCCCTCTTTAGGCATAGCCTCATATAACTTTGTAATCTAAATTATAGTAGTTTGAGAATTGCATACTCTACAATGCGTTATCAATATCAGTCCACTTTTTGGATCTTACAGATTTTAGGAAAAATCCCCATTAAAAATTGCCGAAGTTTGTATTTGATGTACATAATGGTTTACATAAATCGGTATTAGCGGTATGTGCCCACTTTTTGGTATGTTCCCTATATTTTCATTGCATGTATCTGTCAGTATAACTATGGTGGAGGGTATCCAAAGTTCGGCCCGGCCGAACTTTACGCTTTTTCACTTGTTACAATTTAATATGGACTGGCATGCGTAAATCGACTCAGAATGTGATTCTATGCATATACCCAAAAGGAACCATGTGTCTATCTCGTTTCATTACACCTGTACCACTGTACCACAGTGTGGTGAAGGGTATAAAAAGATTCCGTGATTTAAAAAAAAAAAATCCACGGAGGTGTAAAAAACTTCGTTTGTTCTGACTTTAAAAGCTTTGCGATTATCTTTGTGTTGGTCATAGGGCTATTATGCCTTAATAAGAAAATCAATTGTTATTCCATAACATAATCTTGTCCTTGCTAATAATTATTTCATATCCACCTCCATATTATTACCATGGAAAAATATGGCCGTAAATGTGAACCACTATTTATTTAATTCATAAATTTCACAAAATTTGTATATTAGCAAACACAACATTATAAAAACCAAAACGCTGTGCTGATTTTGTAAAAATGCAAACCTACAACAAAATAAAAACTTCTAAAAGTCCATTAAAACAATCATTTGTAATGTTTTTACGTTTACAACGCTTTTAGTTACAACAATTTTTTTCGCTCTCCTTTGGTTTGTTTTGGCGGTTTTTTATTTATTTCTCCATTCTGTTGCCATTTCATAAAATTAGCGCGCCAGGGCGTATTCTAGGTGTATTTCATTGTATTTGTATTTGTTTTGTTTCGTTAGTTTTAGTTTTTTTTAAATTGTATAAACAAAAGTTTAGTTTTTGTTGTTTTTTAACAAAAAAAGCTCTAATTGTTTTCAGTTGTGTTGGTGTTCCTGCTGGTGGTAGATTTTTTTACCCTTCACCACACTGTGGTACAGGGTATTATGTCTTTGTGCATATGTTTGTAACAGGCAAAAATAATCGAGATAGACCCATGGTTCCTTTTGACAATATGCATAGAATCACTTTCTAAGTCGATTTATGCATGTCCGTCCGTCTGTCTGTCTGTGCATGTTAAATTGTAAACAAAGTACAGGTCGCATTTATGATCCGAATTGGATGAAATTTGGCATAGGTCACTTATTCGGCCCAAGGACGAACCCTATTGAAATTGGGAAGAATCGGTTCAGATTTAGATATAGCTCCCATATATATATTTTACCGATTTAATGTAAACGGTCCCTATATATCTCTCGATTTGCACGAAATTTGGTACAGCCTAATCATTTAGGTCTAGAATGATATGTGCCAAGTTTCGTGAAAATCGGTCCAGATTTAGATATAGCTCCCATATATAGTTTCGTCCGATTTCATGTAAATGGTGCACCAAAGTCCCTATATATCTTTCGATTTGCACCAAATTTGGTATAACGTACTGAATTGAGCCTAGAATTATGTCTGCCAAGTTTCGTGAAAATCGGTCCAGATTAAGATATAGCTCCCATATATAGTTTCGTCCGATTTCATGTAAATGGTGCCCCAAAGTCCCCATATGTCTTTCGATTTGCACGAAATTTGACATATCGTACGGAATTAAGCCTAGAGTGATGTCTGCCAAGTTTCGAGAAAATCGGTCCAGATTTCTATATAGCTCCCATATATAGTTTCGTCCGATTTCATGTAAATGGTGCCCCAAAGTCCCCATATGTCTTTCGATTTGCACGAAATTTGACATATCGTACTGAATTAAGCCTAGAGTGATGTCTGCCAAGTTTCGAGAAAATCGGTCCAGATTTAGATATAGCTCCCATATATAGTTTCGTCCTATTTCACGTAAATGGTGCCCCAAAGTCCCCATATGTCTTTCGATTTGCACGAAATTTGACATATCGTACTGAATTAAGCCTAGAGTGATGTCTGCCATGTTTCGAGAAAATAGGTCCAGATTTCTATATAGCTCCCATATATAGTTTCGTCCGATTTAATGTAAATGTTGCCCCAAAGTCCCTATATATCTTTCGATTTGCACGAAATTTAGCATAACGTACTGAATTGAGCCTAGAATGATGTCTGCCAAGTTTCGTGAAAATCGGTCCTGATTTAGATATAGCTCCCATATACAGTTTCGTCCAATTTCATATAAATAGTGCACCAAAGTCCCTATATATCCTTCGATTTGCACGAAATTTGGCATAACGTACTGAATTGAGCCTAGAGTGATGTCCGCCAAGTTTCGAGAAAATCGGTACTGATTTCTATATAGCTCACATATATAGCTTCGTCCGATTTCATGTAAATGGTGCACCAAAGTCGCTATATATCCTTCGATTTGCACGAAATTTGGCATAACGTACTGAATTGAGCCTAGAGTGATATCTGCCTTGTTTCGTGAAAATGGGTTCAGATATAGATATAGCTCCCTTTAATTTAGATTGATTTTAAGTGATTGACGCACCAAGGAACCAATAGGAACAAAACGTTCTGAAATTAGTATAACCTAACCTGTGACAAGTTTGTTTGAAATCGCTTAATATTTGGATAGACCTTCCATATATATTTTTTTGCCCGATTTCAAGTAAATTGGGCATCAAATTCCTCATGTTAGTCAGATCGACATCAAATTTTGCACAACTTACAAACTTGAGCATAGAATTACGTAGTTGGGTTTTGTAGAAGTACAGACATAGCCCAACGGATGACCTATTTTTATTTGTTTGAAGTCGATATACCTACTTTATGGATAGATCTAGGTAGATTCACATGTAGATAAATATCACTCATGTTAATAGTCCTGTTTAATATACCCATAGTGGTGAAGGGTATCATATAGTCGGCCCCGTACGACTTTACTGGTTTCCCTACTGGTTTTCTCTCTCTATTTTGGGTGTTGAAAATAAATTCACTTTTGTTTTTGGGTCTCTGGTTTAATGAATTCATGCAATGCAATACCACAACGAGGCAGTAGCAGCAGCAACAACAACAAAATAAACACCACAAACTAATTAAAAAGTGAAAATTTTTTGTAATAGAATAAAAAAATATATATTTGTCGATTTGCAGAATGTGGCAAAAAAATTATACACATTTAGGTGTTTTAATTAGAGGCTAAAAACTAAAATCAAACGGGACTTTTTTTGTTGTTGTTTTCGGAAAATGTTGCAACAATTTATATATTAATGAAAGTATTCCATTTTTCTATGGTCAGCAATGTCTAATTAAAATAAATATTTAAATCTTGTGATTGATAGAAATGTTTTAAAAGTTTAAATATTTAAAAAAACCTCGCTTAAAATGGCCTTTAAAAATATTCTAAAAACAGTAAGGAAAGTAGTAAAGTCGGACTGGGGTAATCGGCCCAGTCCGACCATTTTGGGTACATTGTACATATGTATCCTAACAATTGTATATCTATGTTCCCTCTTTCTCCAACCTATCCTAACTTTAATTTCATTCGAACAGATTTAGAACCGTCTGCGTAACATGGGAAAATTTATGGAAAACGATTTATAGCAAAATTGATACACGCTATTCGGTATGCCGCGTTGTTACAAATATAATCTATATGTGGCACACGTAATTCTGGGTTTAATTCAGTTGCCTGTGCTAAATTTCATGCAAATCGAAAGATGTATAGGGACTTTGGTGCACCATTTACATAAGATCGGACGAAACTATATATGTGAGCTGTATCTAAATCTGAACCGATTTCCACGAAACTTAGCACACATCATTCCAGACCTAATTCATTACACAGTTCCAAATTTCGAGCAAATCGAAAGATATTAAGGGGATTTGGTACACCATCTACCTTAAATCGGACGAAAATATATATGGGAGCTATATCTAAATCTGAAGCGATTTTTACGAAACTTTGCACACATCATTCTATACCTCATTCATTACGCTGTGCCAAATTTCGTGCAAATCGAATGATATTAAGAGACTTTGGTACACCATTTACCTTAAATCGGACGAAAATATATATGGGAGCTATATCTAAATCTGAAGCGATTTTTACGAAACTTAGCACACATCATTCTATACCTCATTCATTACGCTGTGCCAAATTTCGTGCAAATCGAATGATATTAAGGGACTTTGGTACACCATTTACCTTAAATCGGACGAAAATATATATGGGAGCTATATCTAAATCTGAACCGATTTTCACGAAACTTAGCACACATCATTATATGCTTAATTCATTACGCTGTGCCCAATTTCGTGCAAATCGAATGATATTAAGGGACTTTGATACACCATTTACATTAAATCGGACGAAAATATATATGGGAGCTATATGCAAATCTGAACCGATTTTCCCCAATTTCAATAGGGTTCGTCCTTGGGCCAAATAAGTGACTTGTGCCAAATTTCATCAAATTCGGATAATAAATGCGTCCTGCACTTTGTTTACAATTTAACATGGACAGACGGACGGACAGACGGACATGCATAAATCGACTCAGAAAGTGATTTTATGCATATTCTCAAAAGTAACCATAGGTCTATCTCGATTATTTTTGCCTGTTATAAACATATGCACAAAGACATAATACCCTGTACCACAGTGTGGTGAAGGATATAAACATCCACGCTTCATATGGTCCTCTAAAAATATATTCTTAGAAACATCCACGCTTCATATGACCCTCCCAAAAATCCGCGAATTATATAGGCCTCCAAAAAATAATCTTTATATAATCCGCGCGTTTTATAGAGCTTTCACAAATTAATCTAAAAAAATCCACGTCATATATAGGCCTCCAAAAATTAATTCTTTTGGAGTATTTTTCTTTCAAACACCCCATGAGCTGCCTCAACTGCTTGCGTAAGTACCCATGCTTCAGATCCTGTCACCTTGTCGTTCGGTATTGAATTGCTCCGATAGGTCCTTTCCGACTTTAACTGCTGACATTGTGCCACTTAAAGTTATCCTGCATAACCTTATTAATTTTGCAGAAATGCCGAACGTAGACATGACTTTAAACACCTCTGAACGGATAGGGCTGTCGAATGCGGCTTTATAGTCGACGAATAGGTGGAATGTGGGTTTTTTCCAGAATTTGGCGCAGAGTGACAATCTGGTCAATGGTGGATTTGTCAGGTCTGAAGCCGCATTGGTATGGTCCAATGATCTCATTGACCCTTGGCTTAAATCGTTCACACAGCACACTTGATACCACTTTATATGCGATGGGAAGAAGGCTAATTCCTCTACAGTTGGCACATATCGTATTTTCTCCTTTTTTGTGTACGGGACACAGGATGCTGAGGTTCCAATCATTGGGCATGCATTCCTCTAGTCAAATTGTACTAATCAGCTGGTGCATGCTCCTGACCAGCATCTGACCACCAGTCTTGAATAGTTCGACTTGTAACCCATCGGCACTGCTTTATTATTCTTCAGCCGATTGATTGCTATTCTGATCTTATCTTGGCTAGGTGGTATACACTCCATACCGTCATCTATTATTGGTTCTGGTTTATCCTCTTAACCGCTACTATTTGATGCCAAAAGTTTTTCAAGATGCTCCTTCCAGATCCTCAGCACGCTGTCTATATATGTCAACAGGTTTCCTTCTTTATCTCTAAAGGAGGATGTGCCTGCACCAAAGGCTTCGGTTTGGCGTTTTGTCCGTTAGCAGAATTTTCGGTCTTCATTCTGACCAGGCATGCTTATCCATATACGCTACCGTAACTGAGGGTCGATGGGTAAACACATTTACTCTTTCTTTCTCTTTAAGTCAGTCGTTTTTAATTGTGAATTCTCAGTTACGCTCGCACAAACTTGCTCTCAATTTAATTTTGCCCAGCACTGATTCTGACTCCTGTACATCTCGATTTGCTCACGCTCACGTTTTTCTTGCTCTTTCTTCTTTTTTCTGAAAATACGTTTCTCCTCTCTCCTTTTCTCCCGATAGTTCTCCATCGTATTACGTGTTGCTACTGTGCGCAGGGTTGCCCTATACGCTGCCTTTTTCATATCAGTAGCATTACGGCACTCCTGATCGTACCACGGATTTCTTGATGGTGGTATTTGGTACCCAAGTGTTGCTTTTGCTGCAGTTTGTAGAGAGTGGGCAATTCTCTGCCACTGTGCTTCTATATTATTCTCGGGACAAGGGGTGCTTTTGTCAAGCAGTTGGGTAAGTTGAGCGGAGTAGGCTTCTGCTATCTGTTTTGTTTGCAGGTTTTCGACGTCATGTTTCCGTGTTACATTAGATCGCACCTTTTCTGCTACATTAAAACGGATGCGAACATTGGCTGCCACAAGGTAATGGTCCGAATCGATATTCGCTCCTCGGATCGATCGGAACACTGGATGAATGTCTTCCGTCTATTACAACATGAGCGATTTGATTTCTCGTTGCTTGATCAGGAGACCAAAAATATTTTCTCTTCCGATTTTTGCATAAAAATCTCCTACCAAAATTTTAATGTCATGGCCAGGGCAGCGATCATATGCTGTTTCTAGGCACTCATAAAGTATGTCTTTGGTCTGCTCATCTTTGTCTTCGGTCGGATCATGGGCGCAAATGAGACTGATTTAGAAGAACTTCGCTTTTATGCGGATTACAGCATTTCGCTCATCTACTGGAGTGGTGAATCTGGAAACGAGGTATTTTATTCTCCTGTTAGCCATAAATCCGCAGCCAAATTCACGTCTCGTTTCATGGCAGCTATAATACAGTGCGTTATCATCTGATTTACTTACGCATGTCCCTTTCCATCGCATTTCCTGTAAGGCAATAATATCGGCTTTGTACTTCTTGAGTACCGAGAACTGCGCCAGGTCTATGCAAAGTGCGCACATTCCAAGTGTAGCTTATACGTTTGCGTAGGTCGCCAACATGGTTTTCTTTTTCTTTGCTTTTTCATAGTAGGAGGGGTTTTCCGAGTGTGGGCAACTAACCCGACGCCTCAACCCAGTTTTTATAGTTCTTATGGATGAATTCGCATATCAGCTCACTTTTTCAACGGGTGATGAAAGTAGCTACCCCAGATGACACCGCGATGAGGTCAGTGTCCACAATTGAGATGAAAGATGAACCAAAATAAGTCTGGACTTTGCCATGTTAAAGCTAATCAGAGCCATTGCTTGGTATCTATCATCCCCTATGTCACGCCTTGTATTGGTCCTTGAAAAAATATTCTTTAAAAAGTCCACGCCTTATATTGGTCCTTGAAAAATATTATTTTACAAAATATCAGTAGTCCTGATTTTCCCTTTCCTAATTAATAACACATTCATTCATTTGTCATTCCTATTGATTCCTCACCAATTAAATATGCAATCTTCTGAATCCGATTCATCAACAATGCACCCTTTATTCCCCCACTCAATACAACATCATTAGAATGGATGCAGATTGGAAAATTTCGCCATCCTTGTATCCACTCAAAAGTCGATATTGTCCCGAATGCAATTTGATTTATAACATTCCACATTGCGTGTGTGTGTTTATGTGTGAACAAGCCAGTCAAGTCAACCACCCAACCAAAGGACCCAATAATTTTCAACATTTACTCACCGGTTCGGTGAGTAGGACGTAGGAACATCAACACAAATGTTAATTGTCACCGGTACCCAACGATTCTAACTATCCATGTTTCGTCGTCCCTGGTCTGGTGTGGCTGCACAAAGACACCGTTGGGAATTTCGTTGCTTGGTCTGATTGAATTTACATCTCTTGGAATTTGTAATTGGTTTTCGGAAGATTTAACCACAGGATACCAAGAGGATAAATGAGTATGTGAAGGAATTCACAAAATAATTTATGTAGCTGTAAATTGTTGTAATTCGTGCAGACACATTTGCAATTTGGCTCATTATTATGATTATGAAGGACCCACCCTGCCCGCTCGTGTAGAAGCCTGCATATGTAAATTAACTTTAACTATTCTCCTGTATTTTAGAGCAAATATAATCCTTCAAATGTAAATAGGCATACACAACTGGGTGCAATTTCTGGCAAGTGTAACATGTGTTGAGGTACACGCTAAGTGGTGCGGCGCTTGCAGGACAGCTGCCCAAAGAGATTATAGGGTAACACTTTGAGAATAAGGAAACCCTTAAGCGTGGATTTTTTAAAGAATATTTTTTCAGGGACCATCCAAAAAGGCGTGGATTTTTTAAAGAATATTTTTTCAGGGACCATCCAACAAGGCGTGGATTTTTTAAAGAATATTTTTCCAGGGACCATCCAGCAAGGCGTGGATTTTTTAAAGAATATTTTTTCAGGGACCATCCAACAAGGCGTGGATTTTTTAAAGAATATTTTTTCAGGGACCATCCAACAAGGCGTGGATTTTTTAAAGAATATTTTTTCAGGGACCATTCAACAAGTCGTGGATTTTTTAAAGAATATTTTTTCAGGGACCATCCAACAAGGCGTGGATTTTTTAAAGAATATTTTTTCAGGGACCATCCAACAAGGCGTGGATTTTTTAAAGAATATTTTTTCAGGGACCATCCAACAAGGCGTGGATTTTTTAAAGAATATTTTTTCAGGGACCATCCAACAAGGCGTGGATTTTTTAAAGAATATTTTTTCAGGGACCATTCAACAAGGCGTGGATTTTTTAAAGAATATTTTTTCAGGGACCATCCAACAAGGCGTGGATTTTTTAAAGAATATTTTTCCAGGGACCATCCAGCAAGGCGTGGATTTTTTAAAGAATATTTTTCCAGGGACCATCCAACAAGGCGTGGATTTTTTAAAGAATATTTTTCCAGGGACCATCCAACAAGGCGTGGATTTTTTAAAGAATATTTTTCCAGGGACCATTCAACAAGGCGTGGATTTTTTAAAGAATATTTTTTCAGGGACCATCCAACAAGGCGTGGATTTTTTAAAGAATATTTTTCCAGGGACCATCCAACAAGGCGTGGATTTTTTAAAGAATATTTTTCCAGGGACCATCCAACAAGGCGTGGATTTTTTAAAGAATATTTTTCCAGGGACCATCCAACAAGGCGTGGATTTTTTAAAGAATATTTTTCCAGGGACCATCCAACAAGGCGTGGATTTTTTAAAGAATATTTTTCCAGGGACCATCCAACAAGGCGTGGATTTTTTAAAGAATATTTTTCAGGGACCATCCAACAAGGCGTGGATTTTTTAAAGAATATTTTTTCAGGGACCATCCAACAAGGCGTGGATTTTTTAAAGAATATTTTTTTAGGGACCATCCAACAAGGCGTGGATTTTTTAAAGAATATTTTTTTAGGGACCATCCAACAAGGCGTGGATTTTTTAAAGAATATTTTTTCAGGGACCATCCAACAAGGCGTGGATTTTTTAAAGAATATTTTTTCAGGGACCATCCAACAAGGCGTGGATTTTTTAAAGAATATTTTTTCAGGGACCATCCAACAAGGCGTGGATTTTTTAAAGAATATTTTTTCAGGGACCATCCAACAAGGCGTGGATTTTTTAAAGAATATTTTTTCAGGGACCATCCAACAAGGCGTGGATTTTTTAAAGAATATTTTTTCAGGGACCATCCAACAAGGCGTGGATTTTTTAAAGAATATTTTTTCAGGGACCATCCAACAAGGCGTGGATTTTTTAAAGAATATTTTTTCAGGGACCATCCAACAAGGCGTGGATTTTTTAAAGAATATTTTTTCAGGGACCATCCAACAAGGCGTGGATTTTTTAAAGAATATTTTTTCAGGGACCATCCAACAAGGCGTGGATTTTTTAAAGAATATTTTTCCAGGGACCATCCAACAAGGCGTGGATTTTTTAAAGAATATTTTTCCAGGGACCATCCAACAAGGCGTGGATTTTTTAAAGAATATTTTTCCAGGGACCATCCAACAAGGCGTGGATTTTTTAAAGAATATTTTTCCAGGGACCATCCAACAAGGCGTGGATTTTTTAAAGAATATTTTTTCAGGGACCATCCAACAAGGCGTGGATTTTTTTTAAAGAATATTTTTCCAGGGACCATCCAACAAGGCGTGGATTTTTTAAAGAATATTTTTCCAGGGACCATCCAACAAGGCGTGGATTTTTTAAAGAATATTTTTCCAGGGACCATCCAACAAGGCGTGGATTTTTTAAAGAATATTTTTCCAGGGACCATCCAACAAGGCGTGGATTTTTTAAAGAATATTTTTCCAGGGACCATCCAACAAGGCGTGGATTTTTTAAAGAATATTTTTTCAGGGACCATCCAACAAGGCGTGGATTTTTTAAAGAATATTTTTTTAGGGACCATCCAACAAGGCGTGGATTTTTTAAAGAATATTTTTTCAGGGACCATCCAACAAGGCGTGGATTTTTTAAAGAATATTTTTTCAGGGACCATCCAACAAGGCGTGGATTTTTTAAAGAATATTTTTTCAGGGACCATCCAACAAGGCGTGGATTTTTTAAAGAATATTTTTTCAGGGACCATCCAACAAGGCGTGGATTTTTTAAAGAATATTTTTTCAGGGACCATCCAACAAGGCGTGGATTTTTTAAAGAATATTTTTTCAGGGACCATCCAACAAGGCGTGGATTTTTTAAAGAATATTTTTTCAGGGACCATCCAACAAGGCGTGGATTTTTTAAAGAATATTTTTTCAGGGACCATCCAACAAGGCGTGGATTTTTTAAAGAATATTTTTTCAGGGACCATCCAACAAGGCGTGGATTTTTTAAAGAATATTTTTTCAGGGACCATCCAACAAGGCGTGGATTTTTTAAAGAATATTTTTTCAGGGACCATCCAACAAGGCGTGGATTTTTTAAAGAATATTTTTTCAGGGACCATCCAACAAGGCGTGGATTTTTTAAAGAATATTTTTTCAGGGACCATCCAACAAGGCGTGGATTTTTTAAAGAATATTTTTTCAGGGACCATCCAACAAGGCGTGGATTTTTTAAAGAATATTTTTTCAGGGACCATCCAACAAGGCGTGGATTTTTTAAAGAATATTTTTTCAGGGACCATCCAACAAGGCGTGGATTTTTTAAAGAATATTTTTTCAGGGACCAATTAGTTATTTTTAGTTATGATGGTCCTCCTAATCCCTTTCTCAATCACACATTCCCTGCCATATTTGTTTAGGCCAAAAGGCAGTTGCAATTTATTATCATCCTCGTAATACCCCTTTATAAAAGTTAATTTCGATATGTATTATTTATTGTAAATTGTTAACAAATAGTAATTAATTTAATGAATATATGAATAAAGTGTCCTAAACTAATGCTGACTGCAAACAAGACAACGACATATTTTCATAACGATCCTATTCGACAAATGCAAATACTTATAAGCCCGTAGGTAATAATTTTTACTCACATGTGTGTTTAGAAAACACATATACTCACACACACATACACACAATCTAATACATAAATATTTTATGCATATTTTGTATGTAAGCAAATGATTCCATAATTGTTAATATCAGTGATACCCACTAGAGCATGGAACTAAACTTAAGATATTTTGAAATTCTCTTCGATGGCAACAAGTAAATTCGGTATAAGATATTGAATTTAATCTCCCAGAACTCCGACCTATCGCTGTATTTCATCTGTATCTATGCATCAGAAAATTATTTAATAAAAAATCATTCTGAAATTAGTTACATTTGCACCATAAGTGCCACTTTTAGCAAATTTTTCCAATTACTCCTCTCCAGTACATTCAAAACTTAGGTATGTATATATCTGTATGTAATATCATAATTAAATATTTCACATACACACATATGAAAATACATATGTTTGTGTGTGTGTGCATTTACATACGTACTTGCAAGAGATTACATATAGCGACATATTTTCAATTACGCATACAAGCATTCTTGCATTGAAGGTTGTGGTGGTGTGGTTAAATATTTATGGTTAATAAAGTTCGTAATTTTTGAATATTAAGCAAAAATACAATGAATACACCCACACACACACACGCACTACATTCTAAGTTCATTTTGTGAGGAGTGCATGACAACAGATGTGTTTACGAAAATTCATACTCATAACCACAAAAGTGTATAAAATAGAGGTATGGGAGAGAAAATAGAGTTTTTTTTCAAAATTTGTGGTTTTAATTTCGAAAATTATTATTTGGAGAAAAGTTGATATTCAAAATTTTTGTTTATACCACCTACTAATAAATATTGAGGTTGGGTTAGTTAATATGCGAAAAACTTATTAATTTTAGAAATTGAAATAAATTGCTATTATTAGCCAAACCGCAATAAATTAATTCCAAAACTAAAATATAGAATGGGTAAAATAATAATAAAAATAAAAACAGTAAGCGAAGTAGTATAGTCGGATGAGTGGACCATGTGTTGTGGATTTTTTAAGTGGCGTGCATTTTCTAAAAATATTTGTATAGGCGAATACAAAGGCGTGACGTAGGGGATGATAGATACCAAACAACGGCTCTGATTGGCTTTAACATGGCGAAGTCCAGGCATATCTTGGACCCTCTTTCGTCTCAATTGTGGACACTGACCTCCACGTGGTGCTACCTGGAGTAGCTATTTTCATCACCCGATGAAATAGTGAGCTAATATGTGCCGCGAGTTCATCCATAAGAACTATAAAAATGGGTTGAGGCGTCGGGTTAGTTGCCCACACTCGAAAAACCCCTCCTACTATGCAGAACAGGCGCAGTTTTCACTTTGGCGAATGTACAAGAAGAAGTACAAAACCGATATTATTGCCTTACAGGAAATGCGATGTACAGACACTGGCGTAAGTAAATCAGATGATTACTCCCTGTATTATAGCTGCCATGAAAGGAGACATGAATTTGGCTGCGGATTAATGGTTAACAGGAGAATAAAAGACCTAGTCTCCAGATTCACCCTCCAGTAGATGAGCAAATTGCTATAATCCGTATAAAAGCGAAGTTCTTCTACATCAGTCTCATTTGCGCTCATGCTCTGACCGAAGATAATGATGAACAGACCAAAGACATATTTTATGAGTGCCTAGAAACAGCATATTATCGCTGCCCTGGTGGCCATGACATTAAAATTCTGCTAGGAGATTTTAATGCAAAAATCGGAAGGGGAAATATCTTTGGTCCCACCGTCGGAAAATTCAGCCTTCTTAAAGAAACATCCGACAACGGCATGAAGTTGATTGACTTCGCGGCAGCAAAAACATGGTAGTTAGCAGCACCAGATTCAAGCATCTCGTTGTAGACAAGGCCACTTGGATTTCTCTCGATCAAGCAACGAGTAATCAAATTGATCATGTTGTGATAGACGGAAGGCATTCATACAGTGTATTAGACGTTCGATCGATCCGAGGAGCGAATATCGATTCGGACCACTACATTGTAGCAGTCAAGGTTCGCACTCGTCTTAATGTTGCAGCAAAGGTGCAATCTAACACAACTCGGAAACTCGGTGTCGAAAAGCTACAAAAACAACAGGTAGCCGATGCCTACTCCGCTCAACTTACCCACCTGCGTGACGAGAGCACTTCTTGTACCGATAATAGTATAGAAGCACAATGGCAAAGAATTGCCCACTCCCTACAAACTGCAGCAAAAGCAACACAAAAAAACCCATGGTACGATCAGGAGTGTCGTAATGCTATTGATGTGAAAAACCCAGCGTATAGGGCAAACCTGAAGACAGTAGCAACACGTAACGTGATGGTGAATTATCGAGAGAAAAGGAGAGAGGAGAAACGTGTTTTCAGAAAAAAGAAGAAAGAACAAAGAGCAGGGGTCAGAATGAAGTCCGGAAATTTTACCAACGAGTAAAATACCAAACCGAAGGCTTTGGTGCAGGCACATCCTCCTTTAGGGATGAAGAAGGAAACCTGGTGACAGATACACACAGCGTGTTGAGAATCTGGAGGGAGCATTTTGAAAAGCTTCTGGTATCAAATAGTGGGGGTGAAGAAGATAGCCCAGAACCAATAAGAGATCATGGTATAGCGTGTATACCACCTAGCCAAGATGAGGTCATAACAGTAATTAATCGGCTCAAGAACAATAAAGCAGAAGGAGCCGATGGTTACCAGACGAACTATTCAAGACTGGTGGTCAGATGCTTGTTAGGAGCATGCACCAGCTGATAAGTACAATTTGGCTAGAGAAATGCATGCCCAATGATTGGAACCTCAGCATCTTGTGTCCCGTGCACAAAAAAGGAGACAAGATATATGCCAACTATAGAGGAATAATTCTCCTTCCAGTCTCCTCCATCGCATATAAAGTGCTATCCAGCGTACTGTGTGAACGACTGAAGCCAATGGTCAATGAAAGTATTGGACCATACCAATGCGGCTTTAGACCTGGCAAATCCATCATTGACCAGATTCGTGGTTCATTCGACGCCGATGTTGTTTCGGAGAATTTTTCTTTCAAACACCCCATGCTTCAGATCCATATAACTGCACGGGTAGTATCAGTGTCTTGTAAAGTGTGAGTTTGGTCTGGCGGGAGGTGGCCTTGTTTCTAAATTCCTTACTTAGACCATAGTAGCATCTGTTGGTCATCACAATCCTTCTCCGACTTTCAAAACTGATGTCATTCGTTTTATTTATTTATATAAAATCCTCAACTACCTCGAAGCTGTAGTTCTCAAGTTCCACAGTTGGTCCGAGTCTACTGGACGTCTTGCGCGTTGATACCATCAGCTTGGTCTTCTCGCCGTTTACTGCCAGACCCACTTTGGCAGACTCCTTTTCAATTTGTTTGAAGATGGCTGTTACCGCTCGCAATGTTTGACCCATTATATCGATGTGATCGGCGTATGCGAGTAACATGTGTTGTTTGGTGTACAGAGTGCCATTTCTGTTCACCTTTGCATCTCGTATGACTTTTTCCAGCAGGATGTTAAAAAGGTCACACGACAAACTGTCACCATGTCTGAATGCTCGTTTGGTATTAAAGGGCTCCGATAGGTCCTTTCCGACTTTAACTGCTGATCTTGTGCCACTTAAAGTTATCCTGCATAGCCGTATTAATTTTGCAGGAATGACGAACGTAGGCATGGCTTTAAATACCTCTGAATGGATAGGGCTATCGAATGCGGCTTTATAGTCGACGAATAGATGGAATGTGTCGATGGGTTTTTCGTGGGTTTTTCCTACGAACATCGACATAGTCGTATTGAGCTGGCTAGGCCATGTTGTGCGAATTAATGAGAATGCCCCAGCTTAAAAAGCATATAAAATCAAACGTTTTTTAATATTTTTATTTGAAAATTTCTAAAAGTAGAACATTGCTCTATTATAATCTCCCACCAGTTCAAACTTTCCAAAATGTTTAGATATGCGGTTGTATCACCACACAATGGAAATTTATTTTCATAAGGTTTAAAATGGTACCCATTTTATTCATCGAATTCGTAGAACCGGGTATAATCGGATACGTCCCCCAAGAAAAACTATATTCTCATAATTATGGTAAAAAAAACCTATCTCAGAAAAATAATATATGCCTTTTTACTAAACTAGAGTTAATCCATAAGTTCATTATGTTCAATATGTAATAAAATCATTCGTTAACGTTTAATTTTTTAAAAGAAGAAATGTTTATTTATTTTCTTTTAGTTTAATATTTATTTATTTATTTTCTTTTTTTTTTTTTGTGAACTAAACTTACCGGCTGCTGCATTACATCGCCTTCCAAACTGTGCTTACTTTCTCGAATACGAATATCGAAGGAATTTTAAGACAATGGGTATTATAACTTGCACTAACACTTTTACAATGGACAATGATCATATTACGCGGAATCAAGAAGATTTTAATTTTCCACTCTTTTTTGGGAAAGACACTTTTAATTCATTGTATACACATTTTTTGGGATTACAATCATTACTTTAATTATTATAATTCACACATTTTACCAATAATTTATAGCAAAATAATTGACAGTATTTTTTAAGCCTTATGAGCAACCGCCTCTATTACTATTACAATCAATGACAGTTATGTTTCTCTTTTGCTATATCTCTCACTGTACACACACGAACACATTACTCATGACAAAAGGAACAACATGAATTTGCAATATAATTCGCGGTACTGAACACACAACTTTTTTCTAGCAATTTTCAATAGAAAAACACTTATATTTTATTAATATCTTATTAATTATTATTTAAACAAATATAATTCACCATTATCTTCATTTATTTATAATAAAATACTTCCTTAAATTCGATAAATTCACTATGAGGCATTGCAATAAACCGAACGCGCCGTTAACACAAATGTAAACTGAAGGCAAACATAAATGATAGCAAGAGTAATGTCAATGCACCGGCACAAAGCGAGATTTGTTCTTTAAGCCTCTCTTACTCTCTCACTCTTAACAACGATTTTTTCTTATTGGCATAAATTTGCAAACATCATTGGGCGGACAAAGGACACAACCATTTGGTAACACTTTATAATGATGAAAACATTTTAATATCACTAGAATCCTATTAATTATTAATTAAATTATTTTAATTTATATTTTTGTTGCTTATTTTTTAACAAGATAATTGTTTAAATATGAAAAAAACACGACGAAACATTGTAAATAAACTGCAAATGACAACTGAAGAAACAAATTGGAGCATGATTGGTAAAAAAACAACAATATGGGATCGATTCTCTCTCTCTCTCATTCTCACAGTTGTTTTCTTATTAGAACACTTATCATTCATGCAATATAAATTTGTTTCTAGCAAATTACACTTAAAAATCACTTTTATATCATTTAAATGTTATTAATTATAATTGAAATTGTTATAATTTACAATTTTCACAATTATATAAAACACTTTAATTCTATAAACAGTATAAATTCACGACGAAAATTTGCACTGAACCGATCGCAGCCGTTAACACAAATGATAACTGAAGGAAGAAGCAAATTGGCAGAAACAGTGATTAGGGATAAGTAAATCGACATTGGACTAATCGATTTTGTATTGGAAAGCCCAAAAGTCGAAGTCAAACTTTGATCTATGAGAAATAAATCCATACTAATAAACGAGTTAATAGAAAGTGGACTAGCTGGAGGAGGACCTGACTCCAGCTTTTAAAGAGATAAATAAATAAAAAATAAACGAGTAAAGTGATTGACTGACTGATTCATCAACACCCAGACGAAACGGCTGAAGTTGGAATCTTGAAATTTTGGGTGAGGGTAACTCTAGGTCCAAAGCTGGCAGATAAGGCTGGTTTTTTTGAAATTCGTACTAGAACGGTACGAACAGTACTAAATGTGATACCATTTGTATTTGGCGAACGGGTAGAGCTAGAACTCTTTAATTTTAAGTGAGGACCACTGATGGAGAATAGAATAGATATAGCAAGGACTTTTTTGACATTCGAACTATAAGTATTCCAAAACTACTAAAATGTTCTAAATTTGGTACAATTTCGTAGCATGTGAATGGATAGAGCTAAAAACTTGAAATTTGGAATACGAATCAGAGTTGAGATGTAAAGTCTTTTTAAGGAGATGGTTTTGAAAGAGTGTACTTATGTGTATAGTTGGTACAAATTTAATTTGAAGATACAAATCGAGCTGGAATCCTGAAATTTGAAATTAACATTACCGTCGGAGCGTAGGATTGGGATATGTACGTAGTTTTGGAAAGTACTAAATCGTACTATAATTGATACAATTTGGATTTGTGTGAACCGATGGAGCGGGAACAATGAAATTTGGAGTCAGGATCACTGTAGGGGTGTAGAATTGGGGTCAGGATTCAGTTTAAGAAATTAATACTTATGGGTACTAAATTTGTTACAATTTGAATTTTAGGTGAATCAATAGAGCTAGAATCATGATATTTGTAGTCATTATAACTGTTGAGGTGTATTACTGGGGTGTGTAGGAAGTTTTGGAAATTGGTACTACTGTGTACTAAATTTGGTACAATTTGAGTTTTTGGTGAACTGATAGAGTTGGAATCCTGAAACTTGGATTTAGGATCACTGTGGGGGCTTAGGATTGGGGTATGTAGGAAGTTTTGGAAATTGGTACTAAGTGTACTAAATTTGGTACAATTTGAATTGTGGTGAACCGGTAGAGTTGGATTCCTTATACTTGGATTTAGGATAACTGTCGGGTTGTAGGTTTAGTTTGAGTAGGAGGTTTTGATATTCGTACTGCTGTGTACTAAATTTGGTAAACTTTTAACCCAGTGGGTTTCAATTGTCAATTCCTTTGCATATATGTCAAATAAATCCTCATAAAGTAGGTTAACCCAGTAAAAAGTTGTTATGTATAAGCCGTTTTAGAATCCTGAATGAATTTGGAATCATTATAGGGGGTAATGTCAGGGTATGCAGGAAGTTATGTTGGATGGTTGAGGAGGGTTCTTAGGGTTCCATTTATACGTGCTAATGGAAATTTGGTAAAATTTGTATTTGGGTGAAACTTTAGAGCTTGAATTAATTTAATTTATGGTCGATATTAATGTGTGGGTTGTTTTGTTTTTTCTGGCATATGCAGTTTTCTGTGGATATAAAATAATATGTTAATACATGTCTAAATATTTTCCACATTCGCTTATGAAGTAGCGGGCATATGCTAGTCTTGATTAAATCCACGCCTTGTATAAGTCCTTGAAATATATTCCTTAAAGAATCAGAGCTCTCGCATTCAATTCAATTCTCCCTCCCTCATGAGGACATCATGCAATCTTCATCACATATCATGTTGTAGTACTGAACTTCTGCATCCATGATGAGCTGGTTCCATGTTCGTTAACCATGAAAACTAAATTACTGCTGCTTGTTGCTTTCAACGATGTAAACACTAGCGTTTTTTCGGAACACAACGTGACAAACTGTATGACTGTCTTCATGTCTGTCGGTCGCATGTTCCAAAGTTCTCAAGGTTGGAAAAAAATACAATGTGTTGATGTAAATCATATGTCATGTAATGTAATGAAATGTTGTTGGTAAATTGAATCTGTGTGTGGGGATACGTGGGCATACTGCACCATATGTGCAGGATTCATTACTAGTTCCAAGTGCTCTTTAAGTGGAGAATTTTAATTAGGTTGTAAGTAAAGAAAAATGTTTAAGTTAAATATGGGTTCGTCAGACAATAACAATTTTTACAACGGGCTTATATACTTACGGATATGGATATCTTCTGGTCCACAGAATTATACACCCTTTCCAATATTAAATTAATTTTTCCGACTTTAAATCTTTCCTCCATCTCCTGAAAACATTATCACTTATTAGCCCTATAAGGATATTCTCCACAGTTTTTAAAAGGTAAATATTCGCTTATGTACTCAGGTCTATTCGGTCTCTCTCTCCCTAGAAATATTCTTGACTTTACTCAGAAATTAAATAAAAGTCATATCAAAAATTTATTATCTGAAAAAAAATATTCAATTATTTCACAATGATTTCCAATTTACGTTATCTTACCAAGATCCGAACATGGTCAAAAATCCCAAATCCCATTAAAATTTCCAACAAATCACTTTTCCTTCAAACAACACTTCAAAGCAAACTGACCCCTTCAACGGAATTGCAAATATTCGATATCAATTCGGATAATTTCAATGAAGAAGATTTACCCCAGCAGATGACCATGACTAAAAATCCTGAAAATTCTATTGAATATAAAGATTTCAGTGGTGCCATGATATCACCCATTGACATTGATCCATGGCTAGATGAAGAAATTGCTATGGGAGGAACTGTTGATATGGAAGCCATTGAAAATTATAAAGAAATTCTACAATATGATGAAGTTCCGCCCGAACAACGTACAGGCATTTATAGATTTAAAGATATTGAAATATGTCTCCCCAGGAAAATGTTAAATCGTGCAACATATCGTTACAATTTGGAAGAGACTGAGGGGGATTTCATTCCGGATGATATACGAATTTGTAAATATGAGAATTTGAAAATTGAAAAATAAAAATTTATTGTGGTCATACATATGAACATAAATATCTATCACGGGTCCATACAGAATAAGATTGAAAAAGTCCTTAATAATATATTCTTAACAAATCCACGACTCTTGAATACTTCCAAGAGATTCTACTCTACAGATGACCCTTTGGAGTTTGGTGCACCATTTACATAAAATCGGACAAAACTATCTATGGGAGCTATATCTAAATCTGAAGCGATTTCCACAAAACTTCGCATACATCAATATGGACCTAATTCAGTACGCTATGCAACTTAATCGAACAAATATCGAACACCAACGACTACAGCCACATCAAAGGTAGATGGGTAAGTCAGACGTGAAGTCATCGCCTTCTTGGTTGAAGGCTGTGGAACTTCTGATGAGCGAATCCACTTCACAGATTTATTTCGCGGGGCAGAACTCGCTTCCAGAATATGATGGTTCCTTGCCAGACTTACCCTTCTTCCTATTCCGACCAACGATGAGGCTACTCAAAGCCTTAGCACCAACCGCTTCCGCCTTTGTCAATTGGCGTAGTATCGGACTTTTATACTGAGCACTCCACACGTCGATCATCCTTATGGACGACAGTTTGTGTTGGGGGTGTGCTCAACAGCCTATTCATTGCCTTTTGACTGGGGTAAGGCTTCGGGTCGGAAGAATGGGCTTCGCCGACTCTGCTACCTTCCTCGGTTTCAAAGACTCTTATGATATTTTTGGCCGATCTGTCTGTTTCGGCAAGGAGATCCTGATAAGATGAACCTCCCTCTTTGAAAGCAAATTCGCATCTCGCCCTACGAATTAGCGGAGATAAGATACGGCACGTTTATAGTGCTTCTCATCGGATGCTTCTCGGGCAGTTCCGACCTTTGTCGGTTCCTGGGGTCTCGATAGATTCCCCATCGTCGGACGCTTCAGTCGCGGTCTGCCTTTGAAGCTTAGGACCTGTTGGAATCAGACTTGAGTTCGATCGATCAACGGGGTCTACACTTCCTTCGTTGATGCTACATCAATCCTCCTGTGTAGACATGGCCGGAATCAGCGTAGTGTCCAGCTCATCATCAGTCAGGGTAAGATTTAATATCAGTTCCTCCGGAAGTGTATCCACACTTTGCTCTTCCGGTAGAAGTCCGTCCAGTTGGTCGAAGAGTTCCCTACTCTGTTCCTCTAGACTGTCGTGGATAGCACTAAGGGTCCAATGTAGGTCGTTCCCTACCAGAACTATAGTCCTGTCAGTCGTAGACTGATTTGCATCAGTCTTGACTAGCTCGTTTTCCATTAGCCGTATTAATTTTGTAGGAATTCCGCACATGGGCATGGCTTTAAGCTCGAATGCGTCTTTATAGTCGACGAAAGTAAAAGGATATATAGCTCCTCTATTTGAGGACCTCTTGTTTATCTATAAGATCATCTTTAAGATATATTGATTTAAAAGAGGTATTCTGTCTCCAGGCCTTCTTGTAGAAGAGTTTCAGGGTATCTTCTTTATTTAGGACTTATTGTAGAAGAACTCCAGGACTTTGTGTATAGAGTTCTTCTACAATAAGTCCTAGTCTTCTTATAGATGAGCTCTTGGTCTTCTTATATGTGAGTTCTAGGTTTTTCAAGAAATTCTTACAGAAGAGCTATGAGACTT
Source organism: Musca vetustissima (assembly GCF_032173495.1). Taxonomy (NCBI): domain Eukaryota; kingdom Metazoa; phylum Arthropoda; class Insecta; order Diptera; family Muscidae; genus Musca; species Musca vetustissima. Next base: position 32,524 of record NW_026883914.1, read on the forward strand.
TTTATAGAATAGCTAAAGGTCTTCTTATAGGAGAACTTAAAGAGTTTTTTATTAAAGAGCTCTATAACTTAATATAGGACTCCTTGTAGGTCATCTTATAAATATATATCTTTAGACATTCTTATAGAAGCTACGACTTCTTTTAGAATAGCTCCAGGTCTTTTTATAGGAGAGCTTTAAGATTTCTTATAGAAGAGCTTAAAGGGTTTCTTATAAAATACCTCTAGGACTTATTACAGAAGAACTCTAGGACTCCTTGTAGAAGAACTCTAGAGCTACTTGTAGAAAAACTCTAGATCTTCTTGTAGAAGAGCTTCAGGTCTTCTTATATGAGAGCTCTAGTTATTCTTATAGGTGAGCTCTGGGTCTTATTATATATGAGTTCTAAATATCTCTAGATATTATTATAGAATAGTTTTAGGACTTCTTATAGAAGAGCTCCTGGTCTTCTTGTAAATATATTTTTTTATATTTCCCTCCACAGGAACTTTAATTTCCACTTAATTGTAACAAGTTATAAAACATTTTCAAAATATAACAAATTTTATAAAAAAAATAATATAAAATCAATTTAAAAAAATTCGAGATTCTTGTATATCTATCATAAAACTAGTTCCATGGTCCAAAATGGTGCATTTCAATTGCAGGCGACAAGTGTTTCATAAATTGTAATACCCCTTATTTCTTTGCCTTCTTACTTTTCGAACCACCACTGCCACCATTTCCAGCCTCTCGTTTTCTCTTCTTCGCATCGACACCATCTTGCGGGTCTTCTTTTCCCGTTTTAACCTCCCGATTAACCTTATAGGCAGCCGACATACGTTTTATATTTTCCTTATGTACCACATCGTGCTTTACAATGCGATGCGGATAATCCGTCCCAATAACGCAGCCATATTTCCTCTGATCACCCAAGGCGACTTTCCATGGTTCATATATAGCTCCGGCTGGATATTTAGCTAATTCGGGAACATATTTACGTATATAAGCCCCAGTGGGATCGGTCTTTTTACCAAATGCCACCGGACTATAGACACGAAAATATTGATGGAAAAATGCCGAAGCCGATAGCCACATCCAATTGCCGGCATTGAGGGCCCAATCTTGATCTAGTAATAATTCTTCGAATACTTTTTGTCCTTCCTCCCATGATATCCATAAATCACCGCGTGTCAAGAAGCAGGCAACAGCATGTCGGGCCAAATGGTGTATCCATCCTTCTTGGCGAAGCTGACGCATAATGGCATCAATGAAGGGATAACCGGTGCGACCATATGTCCATGCCTCCAGGTGGGCATCATTGCATTGCCATGGAATTTGCATGCAGATACTGTTGCCCATCATGCGATCAAAGTTGGGTTCTGCTGTGGCTGCGGTATAATAAAATTCACGCCAATATAGCTGGCCCATAAGGGATACTGGGGGCTTGGAGTGTTTTGGATGAGCCTTCAGGATGGCAGATAGTTTCTTGTGAAATAGTCTTGAGCTAAGGCAACCGAATTTCAGGTAGGGGCTTAATACTGTTGTTGATGGTTCCAGGGAATTTGGTGAGGTGTTGGGTTTTTCAAATGATGTTACCCAAGGAATGTTTGCCAAACTGGCTTCCATGCGCCGCAATGCCTCCGATTCACCTGGAATAAATAACAAGACCTTATTAAAAAATAATCTTTTGGAATTATTACAAATTCCTTACCTCCAGGAAATTTCTCCTCTCCCAAATCAGCCATATTTTTAACCATATCCTCCAGCAAAGGCACTTCGTAACAATTTGGATTCTCCTCTTCAAGTGAATCCTTGCATACACTATTCTCCTTCAATTTCTCAGGTACTCCCAATGGCTCGGGCGCTTTCATTTTCTCTATTACGCCCAAAAACTTTTGATAGGTCAGCGGAGCCTTGCCCATATTCTTTTGCATTACCGTATACGGATTAAAGACCGTATGGGACCAAAACGTTTCCACTTCTACATTGTGTTCGCGAGCTATTGTCTTAATTTCGGCATCACGTTTTAAGGCAAATGGTTCAATATCCTCCTCGAATGTTAACAACTCCGTTTGCCATTCCTTGAAGAGTCGTGGAAATACATTATTCGGATTACCTCTGACCACATAGAGGCGACTATTTAGCGCCACCAATTGTTTATCTAAATCCACAAGACTTCTTTGTAAAAATCTCCAACGATTTGCTCCGACCCTCAGCCATTGAAGCAGTGAGGGATCCAGGATAAATATTGGACGTATGGAATATTTGGTTGGATTTCCTTGAGATTTTTCAAATATCCTCATCAATGCAGGATTATCATGGACCCGCAGCCCTTTCCGGAACCAATGAATTAAAGTTGATTTGTCGTTCATTGTTCACCGAGAATTTGAATGAGATGTTCTGAAGGGAATTTCACAATGTACATGAACATGCAATCTTTTACAAAGAACGTGCAACCATAAGAAAAGTGAAAGGCGCTAGATTTTTTTGCTATCAAAGAAGATAATGATGAAAACAAAATTGGAGAATGCATCCGAATGTTGTGTTCAAAATAATACAATCCCAAATTGTTTAGAATGAGAGTGGAATGGAGAATTGCGAGAATAATGCTTCTTCTTTCTTCATTTGGAGAAACATTCAAATTCACGATGAATTAATAACATCAACAGTCACTTTCAAACTGTAAATCTCTGTATGTTGCATAGGTATCTAGAAATCGTGTCGATAATTACCGATAAATAAGATTTTTTTTGGAAGTGCTGTTGATCTTTTTGTCTTTAGGTTTTCTTCGAGAAGAGTCTTTTTATAGAAAGGCTGAAGGCCTTCATCAGTAAAAGCTGTAGTCCTTTTTCTGGAAGAAGTGAAGTTATTCTCCTTCTTTAATGAACTAAAGGGCGTAATGCTACTGATGTGTATAGGACGGGATAGAATTATCGGGAGAAATGGAGAGAGAAAAAACGTATTTTCAAAAGAAATCCGGAGATGAATAGTGTTGGCCAACAGATGCTACTATGGTCTGAGTAAGCAACTAAAAATCAAAACCACCTCAGGCCAGACAAAGCACACACTCTACAAGACGCTGATACTACCCGCGCTGTTGTATGGACCTGAATCATGGTTACTTGCGCATGCTGATGAGGCAGCTCTTGGAGTGTTTGATAGAAAAATTCTTCGGAAGATATATGGGCCGAATATCGTCGTCGAATGAACAATATTCTCCGACATCGACAAAAGTCTGACGGATCGAGGTGCAGCAAGGTCTGCAAGAGTCTTCTTTTTTCTATAAGAGGCGAAGATTTTTTCCAAATGAGACGAGTTAACGGCCTTCTTCTTATGAAAGTGCTTTAAGTCTTCCACTAGAAGAGCTTTAGATATTCTTCGTAAAGAAGAGCTTTAGGTCTTCTTCGTATTGAAGAGCAATAGGCCTTCTTATAGAAGAGCTTTAGGTCGCCTTCTTCGTATAGAAGAGCTTTAGATCTTCTTCGTATAGAAGAGCTATAGGTCTTCTTCGTATAAAAAAGCTTTAGGTCTTCTTCGTATAGAAGAGCTTTAGGTCTTCTTCGTATAGAAGAGCTTTAGGTCTTCTTCGTATAGAAGAGCTTTAGGTCTTCTTCGTATAGAAGAGCTTTAGGCCTTCTTCGTATAAAAGAGCTTTAGGTCTTCTTCGTATAGAAGAGCATTAGGTCTTCTTCGTATAGAAGAGCTTTAGGTCTTCTTCGTATAGAAGAGCTTTAGGTCTTCTTCGTATAGAAGAGCTTTAGGTCTTCTTCGTATAGAAGAGCTTTCTGTCTTTTTATAGAAGAGCGATAGCGCCTTTAGTCCTGACGGATGTATCGGAGGTGAGATCCTACACTAAATTTAAGCCTTAAAAAATGTTTAAAATTAGTTTTTTAATTCAAGAATATTTCATTGCTCTTTGGAAGTATGGACTTTCCCCCCATGAAAGTCTTATATTTTCGTGATCATGGAGACGCGACCTACCTGTAGTAAATTCGAAATGAGCCCCTAAACTCAACTTGTTCCCTCAATATAAGACAAAATGGACTTAAACCACTTTCAAAATAAACGACTCATTTTTACTTGTGTCACGATGAGTTTGGCCATCTGCACGCTTTGTTTCCACAATCTCGTTTATCTATTACGATAATTTATCTATCATAAAGATAACGCCATCTACAAGGTCACAATTAAAATCTAGCCAAAACTACACGTCAGTAATTTGTATTTTCTGTTATCGATAACACAACAAATCGTAAACATGCAATCGTTTTCCCCCCACACTATTGCCATCTCTCAACGCTCTCACACTCTCTTCCAACATTCGTTTTTTGCCTGCTAATAAACTGTCAGAATTTCTTTTTATTATTTATTTTATTTGACATTTTAGTTGGCTACAAAACGCGACTAAGTAACTCGACGTGTGTGTGCCTGTTAGTCGTGTCGAATGTTATAAAATTTTCTTTTGTTTTTATTAATTTCAAAGAAATTGTATAATATTTAATAGAAAAATTAAATGTTAATGGCTGTGGCAAGATATACGAGAATCATGAAAATATACGGGTAGTTGGCCAAAGTGAATGCGTTTTAACAGTGAAATCAAGAAAAGAAAAAAAAAATAAAAGTGGATAGTGAGTGATTGTATGTTGGTGAGAGATAGAGAGTAAGAAGAGGAAGGCGAAGAAAAAAAGATACAACATAAAAAAATTGCAATTTTTATGTGAAACACCAAGAAAATGCAATCGTTTAAGCAAATCATTTATTGTTTATTAAAATAAATCTATTAAGTGTTGTTGTTATTATTCTTCAGCATCTTATTGTGTTAGCAAAAATGCGTTTCAATTTGCTTTGGACACATTGGAGTCTGCTGTTCATAACGTTGATATCAAGGTAGGTTCGTGTGCCTTTCTATACTTGTCAAATGCAAAAGATTTGGCGGAGGTAGAGAGAGGGAGCAAGTGCGAGAGTACTGTTTATTTATGAAATTGATATCTCTCACTCATGATGGGTTGTGTGGGGTTCATGTGTGTGCGCTCTCTCTCTCTCTCGCCCCATCAACCCATTGTAACAATACCATGCATGCCTGCCTGCCTCTCTGTTGTTGTTCTGTTTGTAATCAAATGTATTTTTGCTGAGTTGTTATTTATTTATTGTTCTTGTCTTCTTGTTTCTTTGTTGCAGTTGCTTCCTGTTTTATGTTGTTGCCTCGGAGAATGCAAAACAACAGCAGCAACAACAACATCAACAGCATACAGTGACCCTTGAATATATGAAGACAAATGACGCCACATTGGCATCAGATTACTCCCCCAATGCTGCTGCTCGCGTAACAACAACAACAACGAATAATAATGCAGAGAGCGTCGATGGCAGAGAGGAGAACACGAAATCAGCTGAATCCCCTCTATCAAAGAATAACAAACCGCCATTAAATGGCGCTGGAAATCGTCGTGCAAAAGTCATAAATATTTTACCAAATTATAAAAAAGTGAAAAAGTTAATTGGCCTAAAATCAACGCCTCCCAGTCATGCACCTGCAGGAGATACGGCGCCCAGCAATCAAGTGCCGGGACAAAATGAACAAAATCTATTTAATTTGCCGGTTGTGCAGGAGGTGGTAAATACCGGCCAAGTGGATGCAAACAGTGATCATAGCAGCAATAATGGAAATAGTAATGATAGGTCTCCACCGTCGGAGACTAGTAATTTAGAATCTAGTGAAAATAATCTTAATAATGACAATGTCATTGTGTCAAATACCGGTAAACATGGTAATTTGGGGGCGGTCGACGACCACGACGACGCATTGGCGGAAGAACAAGGGCAGCAGCCGCATATGCCAAATATTGTGGCTGACAACCAGAACGACGATAATGAACACACAAAGCGTGTTGACAATTCTGATTTTAATGATAACAATGCCGCCGCGGATGCCTCAGCTGATAAAACAGAAAGGTAAGCCGGAGAACAACGAACACGTTGCTGTTTTTCATTTCTATTTTTATATGATGAAATTATTTTTATAAACATGATGAAGCTGATTTTTTAAATTGCAACAACAATAGGACGACAGATTTTTTTAAAGAATTATTACGGAAAGATTTTCGAAATATGATCCAATAGGACGGTATACAAATGCGGAATGGAAGAAAATGTTTATACTCACAGCCTTATGGCTAATGAAGGTATATACAGGTTCCTATGATTAAAATGTGCCTCAAGAAAATATCGATTTTAGAACCTAAGTTTCTTAGGAATAAATCCATTTCAAATAATTTAGAGTTTTTACGCAAGAGGCGACAGACGTTGGCCCAGTTAGACTCTTGAAGGGAGTATCCGATTTGATTTATAGTAGTAGTAGTAGTAGTACTTCTTTATTGATTAAATATGTTTACAATTCATTTCACAAAATATATTTACCGTAAATTATAAAGAAGTTGTATATGTTTGTGACAATGTTAAATAAAACGTCTGTCACTCAATATAAAAATATAATTTAATTGAATTCATTTAATAAAAAGAGGCGATATTTATAGCTTTTTTCCAAGTAATTTGTTAAGTTATCCCAGTCGGCATCATCTTCACCATCCAATATTTTAATTATTTCCGTTTCATCCAATATTGGTTTTTGGAAAGATATTATTCTGAATTCTCGAAGAACGGGGCAAGTTCCTAAGAAATGTTGCAGTGTTTCAATCGCATGTAAATTACATAGTTTACATACTTTTGATGTCGATTCTGAATGAAATGTGTTATATGCGAGAGGGATCATTCCGCTGCGAGCTTTGAATATCCAACGTATTTGTTCGTGTGTGTATTTTTCGTTTAAGTAGTGTTGGGCTCTGTCCGGGTTCAAATGTTTATATATTCGGAGACTTTGACTGCTTTGCTTTCTATATAACCTTTCCTCCTTCAATCGTGTTTTTATGTTGCTCATTAAACTTGTACAGAAAATATTCCAATTATCTGGGGACGACATCATATGTGACCATGGTATGTTAAACTGTTGAGCCAATTCATTCAATTCTTTTGCCCAAAACGTATTTTTTCGAAGTATAAGCTCTGATAGCTGCTTCGGAAGTCTTTTGTTTGAATACTGGAACATAGCTTTGCTTAAATAGTTTAGGTGAAGTCCTAAAGTGTAAAATTGAGTGTCTTCCACACCAGTTTCCAGCATCAGCACATAGTTTGGTGTAAAACTTGGTACATGCAAAATTCTCTTTAAGTAGTATTTCATCAATTTGTTTATCTCTTCGAAATAAGAGAACCCCCAAACTTGTGCAGCATAAGTTTGTATGGATCTACAGACAGCTAGAAAAAGTTTCCATTTCGCATTCATTACTACATCCGTTCTTCCTATGAATTGGTTCCAAGTAGCATTTATTGCGTTTTTTGCTTCATTACATCTGCTCTGCACATGCTTATGAAATTTCATCTTAGGGGTGAATGTAACCCCCAAATACTTGAATTCGTTTGTGACCTTTATCTCGATGCCTTTATAAGTCCACTTTTCATTCTTACTTGGTCTTCCTCCATTTCTAAAAACCATAATTTCGGATTTGGATAAGTTTACCTCTAAGCTCCAAAGTTTACAATACATTTCCAAATTATCTATCATAGTCTGTAACACATTTATATCGTCTGATAGAAGAACAATATCATCTGCATATAGGAGAATTCGTATGTTAATATTTTCAACAAACAATCCGCCTTCAATGTACTCATGTAGGTCGTTTATATAAAGGCTAAATAATAATGGGGATAGCAGACATCCTTGTTTAACTCCCTTAGTTGTTGCAAAGTATTCTGAGAGCTCTTTTCCATTCCAAACTGCAGATTGGGTATTGCTGTATATGGTTTCAATCAATTTGACCATTTTATTCGATATTCCTATTTGAAAAAGCTTGTAGATAAGAGCCTGTCTTGATATATTATCAAAGGCAGCTTTGAAATCGACGAAAAAGGAGTAAACCTTTTTCTTTTCATTAAATTTAAGGTTTACGATTGATGCTAGGTTGTAGATATTGTCAGCTGTCGAGTAATTTTTCCGAAAACCAGCTTGAAATTCAGTTAAAACATCATGATTTTCCACCCAATTGTACAGTCTTTCATTTATTAGGCCCATGAATATCTTGGCTGCACAATTCATAAAAGAAATGCCTCTATAATTTGATGGTTGGTTAAGGTCTCCTTTTTTGTGTATAGGAAATATGATTGTTTTGGAAATCAAGGAATCAATCCGTCCGTTTGTTAATATATTGTTATATACATTCAAAAGTTGGGTGTGAAATTCATATGTACCATTTTTAAAAAATTCATACGGTATTCTGTCCTCTCCAGGTGCTTTGTTGTTTTTAAGTTTTGACAGTATTTTCTGTAATTCTTGCATAGTACAACTTCCATCCAACTCCACATCCTCTTTTAAAGAAGGTGCATAATAAATAAGAGTGCATTCTCCACTTGTGTTCAGTAGACCTTCATAATAGCATTTAAATTCCTCTGACGTAACATTTGAGCCTATAAGGTTATTTTGATTACGTAATTCTCGGACCAATTTCCACCATTCCTTAGGTCTTCGTACACAATTAAGCTTGTTTGCGATTGTTTTATAATATTCAGATTTGCTGTTGTTACAGACTAATTTATAGTTTTTTTGTGCAATTATATAAAGTTCCTTGTCTTCTATATTATTCGTTTTCCTGTAGTTTTTTAATAGTTTGAAACTTTTTATTCTTGCTTTATTGCAATTGGTGTTATACCACTTTTGCTTTGAGCTAAATTGGTTTTTCCTCGTAGCTGGCTGTGAAGAGCATTTAATTATAATTTCACAAATGTCTGAAAGACTGAGCAAAAGTTCACTGGTGATATTACGTATATTTTCATTGATTTTTCTCTGGTATTCGTGCTTATGCTCCTCTTTCCACATTAATTTTGGTAGGAGTGACATGTATCTACTAGTTTCAGATTCGACATTAAACTTCATTCTTACTATTATGGGGAAATGATCTGACCATACCTTGTCTTCTACTTTAAATTCTTCTACTCTCTGTAGAATTTCTTTACACGCAGCGCAAATATCATTTACTGACTGGCCTAATGATGTCAGATATGTGAAATTTCCCTCCAGATCTCCTTTGGTAACACCATTCAAAATGAACATATTAATATCATCGCACATTTGTATAAACTTAATTCCCTTTTGATTAATAATTTTGTCTCTTGATTTTCTGGTTTCATATCCTGAGTAAAACTTTTCTTTGTATATTGTACAAATATGTTGATTTAATTCCCCGATTCTCACATTAAAGTCGCCTATAATTATAGGATTTTGGATATCTTCTGCAAGGAGGAACTCTTTTAGTTTCATAAAATCGTTGTCCCATGTAGCAGGCCTTAGATATTGGGGTATTAAGCAGCATACCGTTTCTTTACTGCTCATTTTAATATATAAATTTTCCTCTGAATATATAACACTGCATGAAATACCACGATTTTTTAAAGCTCTGCTTATTCCGATTATCCGACCTCCAATTGCTCTACCAAATCTGTGTATGCGAACAGCTGGATCAAAAAATAAATCAAATCCAATAAAATAACTTCTAGCCCTTTCCGATTTTTCAAATTCCAAATGTGTTTCTAACAGTATAAATATTTCAAATTGTTGTATGTATTTAAAAAAGGTTGGATAAAGATATTTATTTTCGAAGCCATTTATATTGTAGTATAAAATGGAAATATTGGATGATTTTGTTTCTTGATTAATATCTATTAGTTTTTTGAATAAGTATTTTTATTTATTTCATCATAATTTAGGCAGATTGACTTTATTCCTTCTCCATATAATTCAATTAGTACTTCCTCGCCATCATTTTTTCCACAAACAAGTTTGTTCTCAAAACTCCATTTAAACCAACGATCGTTTATTTTCAATTTATCTTCTCTAACCATAACCTTGTGCTTCTTACTGAGAGATAAAATTTGTTTCTTTAAAGACATAAATGCCTTTTTGTGCTCTTGCTTGCAAGGCGGCATATCGCGTTCAATATATATATTAGAGCCAGATAATTTATTTGTGTTTCGAAGCACTTCTTGGACGGCTTGCTGATTTTCTAGCTGCACTATGACTGTCATTTTACCATTGCGTTCAAACACTTTGTGGACGTTTTTAATAGTTGTTGTTACGTTTAATGTTTCTTTAAAAATATGTTTGACCTCCACCGTTGCGTTATTAGCGCTAGATAATCCTTTAATAATAACTTTATTGGATTTTAGTTGGTTTTGCAGCCAGTTTATATCTTTTCTATATTTAATATTCTCCATCTGTACTTTATTTAACTCATCTTTTAACATCTGATTTTCTGACATAAGCATATTTATATCACCACTAATAGCATTTATTTCGATCTTAACTTCTTCAATGTCTGATTTTGTGGCGAGATTTTTAAGCTTTTCATCCAGATTTGAGTTTATTGTGTCTTTAATAAGATTTATTAAATTAATGGGATCCATATTTGAGTTTATCTCAATGTTTTCGGGTGACCTAATTTCGGTGTGTTTACGGTGTGATTTATATTAGGTGAATTGTATGTCCGATTTCATCCAAACTTTACACAACCTATTACCTTTACCAAGTCTAGATCAATTATGAAGATTTGATTCATTGATCCTCTTCTTCTGGGCCAAAATTTTCAACATTTATAAATACAATATCAGTGGAATGGAATGTCCGATTTGAACCATCCTTTGCACAACCTATTATCATTACCACGCCTAGACCCTGTCTGAATATGAGACCCATTGGTCCGCTTTTCTGGTACCTCCTCCACATTTTCAAAATTTATACATTGAATATTTGGCGAATAGAATGTCCGATTGGACCAAATTTTGCACAACCAATTATCTTTACCAAGGTGAGACCCATCTGCCCTCTCCTTCTGGTACCTCCCCCATCAGGCATTAGGCGTATATCCCAAATTTCGGTATTTTAGGGAGCTTGGGTACGTTTTTCAATCAAATTGAATATAATTTCGTATTTTGGTTAATATTTTGTAATTGTGTAGAAAATCTTTCTACTAAATATTATTAATATAGATTAACTTTTGAGGGTAACCGCCATGTATCGGTAACTTCCAAATGTCCATATGTCTCCCAAATTGCCTGCAATTTTGTTTTTTTGATTCTCCTACTAAATCTTATCAATTTTGGTTCAATTCTTAAAGGTGGCTCCCACACAACGGTACCTCCAACATTTTGGTATTTTTAGGAGCTTCAGTGCGTTTATCAATCAAATTAGCTGTAATTGTATATTATTTATTCTCATGGTGTAACAAATGTTCCTATTAAATCTTATCAATTTTGGATCAATTCTTAGGGTGGCCATTATACCTCCCAAATTGCGGTATTTTAGGGAGCATGGGGATATTTTCAAACGAATAGCCTATATTTTAGTATTTCAATGGGAAGGAATGTCATTCCTAGCAGAAATGATCAATATTAACCCAAGTTCCGGGATGGTCCCCCATATATCGGTACCAAAAATGTTCGGCATTTTGAGAATATTGGACACGTTTCTCAACTGAATGGCAACATATTTGACATTTATGGCTTCCAAATATTTCTACCAAAATATTGGTCGACTTTTTATGGCAAACCCCATATAACAGTACTTCTCGAATTTCAGTATTTTAGAGAGTTTGAATATGTTTTTCAACTGAATTGACTGCAAAAATTTATTTTTAGTCCTCATGGTGTGTCAAATGTAAAAAACTCCATGAAAATTTTTTCTTTTATAATCCACGCCCATTGGTGGTAATTGAAAAAATATTGTTTAAGAATCCACGCCCGTTTGGGGTCCGTGGTCCTTTCCGATTTTAACTGCTGATCTTGTGCCTCTTAAAGTTATCCTGCATATATATGGCTTTAAACGCCTCTGAACGGATAGGACTGTCAAATGCGGCTTTATAGTCGACGAATAGGTGGTATGTGTCGATGTGTTTTTCGTGGGTCTTTTCCAGGAGTGAAAATCTGGTCATTGATGGATTTGCCAGTTTTGAAGCCGCATTGTAGCCGCAGAAATCCAGGTTGCCTTGTGTATATCGAGATGCTTGAATATGGTGATGCTAACTACCATGTTTTTTGCTGCCGCGAAGTCAATCAACCTCATGCCGTTGTAAGATGTTTCTTTATGTTGGTCGTCCTTGAAAAAATATTCTTTAAAAAACCACGTCTATTTGTGGTCCTTAAAGTTGTTATTAAAAAATCCACGCCTATTGATGTAGTTTGGCATTTTTGTTATCAAATCCTTAAACTCACACATTCCATCTCTTCCGTACTTGTTGTTTGTCCTGCCCACCACATTTATTTGTCATTCATAACTCTTTTTCCACCCAAAAAAAGATCTCCAACAAATGATTTCATTTGCAATTTATCCATCTGATGGAACTGATCTTTTGACATAACTATCCCGAGTTTTCATTTTCACTTTCTTCTACAAATAAAAAATGTTTGTATTCCAAACATTATTACAGTTCATATCGATATCTTGCCAAAAAAATATAGTTTTGAATATCCATTAATATTTAATAAAGCAAAAAAATGAAAATGAAAATAAATGAAGACAACAAACCCCATAAGAAGGAAATCCCCACATAGCCTAGCATTTGTCGTGTATTTCCTTAATATTCCAAACAAAAAATGCCTGCAACTACAACAATAAAATAAATGAAATGGTTACGGTTATGGTAAATACAAGAGTCGACCGGCCGGCCTACCCCACCCCACCTACCTAGTCGTGAAATACGTATAAAATGTCTTTGGATCATGACATTTCCCATGACAATGAGATCAAAAGTTTGCCACCTCAAAAACCAAACAAACAAATGATGATAATAATTGAAAGTAAAGCCAGGTGGGTGGGGGTGGAGAGCGGGAGCAGCAGATGGAGGAAGACGACCAAGCAAATTTGGAAAAACTCATTACAAGTCTTTATGATTGGCTTAAGGGTTTTTGAATTGAAAACCATTGCAATTGCATTGCATTGCAAAAAATTCAATAAATTATTTAAATTTATGCACACAAAAGTCGCAAAAGGAGGGGGTAGGTGGGAAACATATGAAGAAAATGTGTGACTGCTCCCCATACTGTCGGTGTCGATCTTCGTGTTGTTGGTGTTGCGTTTTTTAGTGTTGTTACCTGTCTCACTTGGAGTGGAGTCGTCGAATGTTATGGTGTTGGAGTTGATGTTTTATGTTGCAGTTATTATCGCTTGTTTTGCATTTGTTTAATAACCCCCAGGAAAGAAATAAAATCGAAAATCAACAACAATAAAAATATCCCAACGAAATAATATTTTTTGGGCACATCGTCTCTATGTGTGTGGTGTGGTGTTGGCGGTCGGGTCGGATTGGCCAAAAAAGGCAACCAACAAGTTACTACCTTAACTAGTGACTCGGGTTGATGATATTAAGGAGGATTAACACTCGAGGAAAAATTTTGAAAAAAAAATTCCCAAAGCAAACAAAACTGATAATTTTTTATATAGCAATATTCACACCTGAATCTGAATGCGAGAATTTTTTAACTCCCTCGGACCAATACAAGGCGTGGATTTTTAAAAATATTTTTTAAGGACTCACACAAGACGTGGATTTTTAAACAGTATTTTAAGGATTCCACACAAGGCGTACAGGTTTTAAAAAATATTTTTCCAGAGATCCATAAGAGACGTGGATAGGTCCTTAAAAAATATTTCTACATTAACTAGTGACTCGGGTTGATGATATTAAGGAGGATTAACACTCGAGGAAAAATTTTGAAAAAAAAATTCCCAAAGCAAACAAAACTGATAATTTTTTATATAGCAATATTCACACCTGAATCTGAATGCGAGAATTTTTTAACTCCCTCGGACCAATACAAGGCGTGGATTTTTAAAAATATTTTTTAAGGACCCACACAAGGCGTGGGTTTTTAAACAGTATTTTCAGGATTCCACACAAGGCGTGGGTTTTTAAACAGTATTTTCAGGATTCCACACAAGGTGTACAGGTTTTAAAAAATATTTTTCCAGAGATCCATAAGAGACGTGGATTGGTCCTTAAAAAATATTTTTCCAGAGATCCATAAGAGACGTGGATTGGTCCTTAAAAAAATATTCCTTAAAAATTCACGCCTTGTATTGGTCCGAGGGAGTTTGTTAGTTTCCTACTAATCTATTACAACCAGTGTATGCTGTAGGTAATGAAATAGTTTGACCAGGGCTTCTGTCCCCGCGGACAGGGCCCTGTCATCATCCCGCGATCGTGATCAACAATCTCCTACAGATGTGTGTATCTTGGTATCTGTAGTCGAAGGTGTAGCTACAAGCACCCAGCCTTCGGGCAACACCAACTCGAAGTTGAGGAACCACAGGAGAAGAGCAATCTCGACCCAGCCTTCAGAGACAGAAGGGAACTCAACTTCGAACTCTGAGTCTGATCATGATAATCAAACAAACATAACCGTCTTGGAGAGCCGGAAGAGCGAAGAGGCTGAAAAGATGGTAGAGGAGGTGAGTAAGGATATCGCCAAACTCACAACCAGGAAGAAGCAGTTGTCTGGTGCACAAAGCCGGAAGTTGGCCAGCATGAACAGATGAACAAAAAGGGCGAGATGTAGACAGAGGCTCAAAAGCCTGACCTTCCCTCCACTTCTGGGGAAGCGGCCAAGAGGATAAAGTCTCCGGATGAGCAGGCGACTGTCAAATCTGCCAAGAAGAAAAGAAGCTTCCCGTCGACTGATAGAAAGAGAAAGCTAAGTCAAACCAACGTCAAAGGACACTGCCACCAGAATCCACTGACGAGGGCAGACGAAGCTGGCTCTGATATCAGAAAGGCGAGTGCGGGTCGGAATGTTTCGCAAAGACCGGGAATCCCAAAAGGACCAACCGGTATTTGCAAAAAAGGAAGATGACAGCAACAGATGGTAACGAGCCGCCGTCTTATGCCAGGAAACTCTATTGAGCTCTGATATGTAGTGATCGACGGGACTAGTGCGTCCGGTAAACTAAAGAAGGAAGCCCATTACATTATAATCGGGAAGGCAAGGTTTGGAGACGATGAAGCCAAAGAGGAGGGATTCAGGGAGAAGATCACGAACTCCCAAGAAAACCGGTTACTGGAGGACAATTGATAGAAGTCATCTAGATTAACCTCCATCGGAGCGAGACGGCAACCCTGGCCCTGATGGAAAAATAATAAAAGGTAAAATACACATCGGACTGATCTAGGAACTTTGGACAATTAAAAACAGGGTCTCTGGATTAAGCCATATAAATTACCAACTCTTTTATGCAAATACGGGTTCTCGTCCGTCTTTCTATTCTCCCCAGATTTGTCAACATCGGACGCCACTGTACTGAAACAAGGAGCGGTAAAATTTACCTGGCTTCAGTATATCTCCCGTCCGACTCGCCTATACCACCAACAACGGCGGAGCTGCAGCAACTCTGGGAAAGACAGTGAAACGCTGGAACATTTCCTGTGCCATTGCACAGCATTTACAAGCCTTCGGTAACAATTATAGGGAAATGACACTCTTCACGGACTAACCGATCTGAGCGGTGTGAAGCGGAGAAGACTGAAGGAGTTTTAATCTAAGCTTTCACTAATACCAACTTCCTCATTTGGCTTATGTGTATGTCCATCTTATGTTGGACATGTGGCGGTATCATCCACCCCTCTTTTCAACCTAACCTAACCATTGGTCCTTGAAAAAATCATTAAAAATCCACGCCTTGTATCGGTCCTTGAAGAAATATTTTTTTAAAAATCCACGCCTCTTGGTGATCCTTGAAAAAATAATATTTTTTTAAATATCCGAATATTAAAGATCTCAGATCGAATGCCGATTTTTCTCTGAGCATTTTCTCTTTGTTTTTTGTCTGCTTTAAATATTACCGTAGAGTGTTAAGATTTTATAAGATCAACCTACGCCACCTTTACTAAAGCGTGTGATTTTTATGCGGTATTTCTAAATATTTCTTTTATTCGCTTTTTTTAGATTAGTTTATTTTTACTTTCGAATTTTCCTAAGTTGGTGATGTTTTTCTCTTCATTTTCTTATTATTTTTTTGTATTCATACAATGTCAGTGTAAGGTGGCTGGTGCGCAGTGGTAACGACTCTGTGGCTTTATAATGGTCTGGTCTGTATGTCCGTCTGACACCAGGGCTGGCTGGCTGCATAGCTAAACGTTTGCTTATTTCCATTCATTCATTGTTAAAAAACGATTTTATTGTAACAGTCAATCCGCATGGCATGCCACCTCATGCGGCATCAACGCGAACACAGAGTTACAACTTCAGTTGGGGAGCTGTCGCCTTAGCACTATGGAAGGAAGGAGTCGGTGAGATTATAACTTAAAAGGAACCTAAAAATCACCGCACCACCAACGCACTTTTCCTTTTTTGTTCGTCGTTTTTTGTTTTCTTTTGGGCATGGAAAGCGGTCGATAGGGGGAAGAAAAGGATCTGCTGGCTGGATGGCTGTTGGAAAACATTTTTTATTGAGTGAAATTGTATTGGAAATAATTATGTTTCTGTTTTGACATGGCCTTTATCTTAGTTGGACGACGACTACGATGTACTCTGGCACTGACAGCCCAACATTGCTCTGGCGCTGTACCGCCGACATTATCTTTGACTCGACAATGATTTTTTGGTTGCTGGTCGGCTATTCGGTGTTGTTTTTCAATTGCTCCAACTCTTGAGGAGGGTTATGGACTGCCAATGCTAAGACCTCAGAAGAGAGACGACGGGGTTAGGGACACTCGGCCTGCCGGCCTCTTGGTCGTAGACAATTATGCCTTCTGGTAAATGTCACAACTTCGGCCAACGTATTTATTAAATAATTTATTGGCCAGTTAAATTATGTAAAGAAAACAATGCTTCAGTAGTGAAGCAAATGGACCGCCACCAACACCATAACCATGGTTAGTTAGCATTGACCGATCGACCGAGCACATGCCGCCTCAGACGCCTCCTTTTTTGTTTCGGGATCTATTAAAATGGAAATCAATTACAATGTCATGGAATGAAATGATGATTTCGAATTTTTATGAGTTACCCACAAAAGTGAAAGGTGTTACATTAATTGTCAATTTGCTGTTTAGCAACAGCAAAGTGTGGGAGTTTTTTGGTATTTGGTGTTTGAACATAAAAGTTTTAATATGGAATTGTCTTTACTGGGAATTGATGTCCTGCGGCTTAACATACAAGGAAATTGGAAATAATTTTTTCTTGGTTTTTTCATAGGTGTGCATTTTTCAAAGAATATTTTTCAGGGGCCACCAATAGGCGTGGATTTTTTAAAGAATATTTTTCAAGGACCACCAGAGGCGTGGGATTTTTTAAAGAATATTTTTTCAAGGACCACTAATAGGCGTGGATTTTTTAAAGAATATTTTTTCAAGGACCACCAGAGGCGTGGGATTTTTTAAAGAATATTTTTTCAAGGACCACCAATAGGCGTGGATTTTTTAAAGAATATTTTTTCAAGGACCACTAATAGGCGTGGATTTTTTAAAGAATATTTTTCAAGGACCACCAATAGGCGTGGATTTTTTAAAGAATATTTTTTCAAGGACCACAAATAGGCGTGGATTTTTTAAAGAAAATTTTTTCAAGGACCACAAATAGGCGTGGATTTTTTATAGAATATTTTTTCAAGGACCACCACAAGGCGTGGATTTTTTAAAGAATATTTTTTCAAGGACCACCACCATTACAAGGCGTGGATTTTTTATAGAATATTTTTTCAAGGACCACCTTTTCAGATCCACCAGAGGCGTGGATTTTTTAAAGAATATTTTTTCAAGGACCACAAATAGGCGTGGATTTTTTAAAGAATATTTTTTCAAGGACCACAAATAGGCGTGGATTTTTTTTATTTTTTCAAGACCACAAATAGGCGTGGATTTTTTAAAGAATATTTTTTCAAGGACCACAAATAGGCGTCAAGGACCACAAATAGGCGTGGATTTTTTAAAGAATATTTTTTCAAGGACCACAAATAGGCGTGGATTTTTTAAAGAATATTTTTTCAAGGACCACAAATAGGCGTGGATTTTTTAAAGAATATTTTTTCAAGGACCACAAATAGGCGTGGATTCCTAAAGAATAATTTTTCAAGGACCACAAATAGGACCACAAATAGGCGTGGATTTTTTAAAGAATATTTTTTCAAGGACCACAAATAGGCGTGGATTTTTTAAAGAATATTTTTTCAAGGACCACAAATAGGCGTGGATTTTTTAAAGAATATTTTTTCAAGGACCACAAATAGGCGTGGATTTTTTAAAGAATATTTTTTCAAGGACCACAAATAGGCGTGGATTTTTTAAAGAATATTTTTTCAAGGACCACAAATAGGCGTGGATTTGCAAAGAATTTTTTCAAGGACCACAAATAGGCGTGGATTTTTTAAAGAATATTTTTTCAAGGACCACAAATAGGCGTGGATTTTTTAAAGAATATTTTTTCAAGGACCACAAATAGGCGTGGATTTTTTAAAGAATATTTTTTCAAGGACCACAAATAGGCGTGGATTTTTTAAAGAATATTTTTTCAAGGACCACAAATAGGCGTGGATTTTTTAAAGAATATTTTTTCAAGGACCACAAATAGGCGTGGATTTTTTAAAGAATATTTTTTCAAGGACCACAAATAGGCGTGGATTTTTTAAAGAATATTTTTTCAAGGACCACAAATAGGCGTGGATTTTTTAAAGAATATTTTTTCAAGGACCACAAATAGGCGTGGATTTTTTAAAGAATATTTTTTCAAGGACCACAAATAGGCGTGGATTTTTTAAAGAATATTTTTTCAAGGACCACAAATAGGCGTGGATTTTTTAAAGAATATTTTTTCAAGGACCACAAATAGGCGTGGATTTTTTAAAGAATATTTTTTCAAGGACCACAAATAGGCGTGGATTTTTTAAAGAATATTTTTTCAAGGACCACAAATAGGCGTGGATTTTTTAAAGAATATTTTTTCAAGGACCACAAATAGGCGTGGATTTTTTAAAGAATATTTTTTCAAGGACCACAAATAGGCGTGGATTTTTTAAAGAATATTTTTTCAAGGACCACAAATAGGCGTGGATTTTTTAAAGAAGGCGTGGATTTTTTTTTTTCAAGGACCACAAATAGGCGTGGATTTTTTAAAGAATATTTTTTCAAGGACCACAAATAGGCGTGGATTTTTTAAAGAATATTTTTTCAAGGACCACAAATAGGCGTGGATTTTTTAAAGACAAATAGGCGTGGATATTTTTTCAAGGACCACAAATAGGCGTGGATTTTTTAAAGAATATTTTTTCAAGGACCACAAATAGGCGTGGATTTTTTAAAGAATATTTTTTCAAGGACCACAAATAGGCGTGGATTTTTTAAAGATTACTTTTTCAGGTCCACCAGAGGCGTGGATTTTTTAAAGATTACTTTTTCAGGTCCACCAGAGGCGTGGATTTTTTAAAGATTACTTTTTCAGAGGCGTGGATTTTTTAAAGATTACTTTTTCAGGTCCACCAGAGGCGTGGATTTTTTAAAGATTACTTTTTCAGATCCACCAGAGGCTTGGATTTTTTAAAGATTACTTTTTCAGATCCAGCAGAGGCGTGGATTTTTTAAAGATTACTTTTTCAGGTCCACCAGAGGCGTGGATTTTTTAAAGATTACTTTTTCAGGTCCACCAGAGGCGTGGATTTACTTTAAAGATTACTTTTTCAGATCCAGCAGAGGCGTGGATTTTTTAAAGATTACTTTTTCAGGTCCACCAGAGGCGTGGATTTTTTTTTAAAGATTACTTTTTCAGGTCCACCAGAGGCGTGGATTTTTTTTTAAGATTACTTTTTCAGGTCCACCAGAGGCGTGGATTTTTTAAAGATTACCTTTTCAGGTCCACATTTTTTTGTTTAGAAAATATTGAATATTTTGGATGACATCGTTTTGCTTTTACGAATATTGAACTCCCATATATCAAAAATCAACTTGAAATCAATTAGAATATAAGTAATAATTCGACATGAATACACTACCTACTTCCCTCCTCTGCTATCGTTGTATGTTCCGCTCCCAAAACCCCTAATTGATTGATCCATTTGTATACATGTATATGTGCGTATGTATGCACCTTTTTAAATCTACACATTTATGCTATTAGTCAATTTTGAAAGTAAATATTGAACACACACAACCTGACGACGTATGCAAAGCATTGACCTTGAACTTAAATTGGTTGTGCACTTGAGAACATTTTTTTTAGAATGCGGAACGACAGATATCAATTAACAACGAAATTTAGAAAAAAAAGTACACACAATCTCTCTCTGTATGACAAACATAAACAATTTCGTTGAGACGGGTTGAATGCAAACCAAAAATTTTAGTTCCGACAAAATAGATTTTTTTTTCGTTTCTACTCGATCTCGTTCCACATTTTAAAAATAAATAAAAATTTACTTTTTTTTGTAGTTTCAGTTCAAGTGCGTTGTGATAAGAACTAGAGGCTCTGTAACAAAATATATACATCGAATTGTGAGCTCTTTAGCGGATGTTGTTGTTGTTGGCGTTTGTCTATCGTATGTTGTTATTTGTTGTTTTGTTTCGAAAACATTTGGCCCACCGACAAATTTAATTTCAATTTATTTTACATAGAAAATTATTTTTAAAATATTGGCGCCGTTGTTGCAGCTATAGCATCGATATGCACGTGTTTCTTTTGTCATTAATCATACAGAATAAATATTTTCATTTCATGTGAATGGTAGTATTAAAAATAAATTAAAAATTAAAAATAACAAAAACTATTTTTAAATAATAAAAAAAATATCGTTTTGTTGGATATTAAACAAAATATTTGTTAAAAGTCTATTTGGAAATACATTTTTAATTCACAATTGAAAAATATTTTTTTAATGTACACCACGTTCGCCTTTTGGAGATCCTTGAAAATATTTTTTTTTTATTTTGTTCCTCTGAAATAAAAATCCTTTCCTTTTTTCTCAAACAGTTTTTTTATAATTTCCTTATTTGAAAAATC